>NW_014544151.1:0-1594 GCF_000741045.1 Vigna radiata var. radiata | reverse complement strand
AGTGTTGATATTAGAGGCTTGCCAAGTTTGTTTGTGTTTGCTTTCCTGAGTGCATTGAGTTGACACTGTTTACTCTAAACACTTGAGAGAAACACCGATAGTGTGCATCTGTAAGGGTTTTGTTGCTAGAACGTTTGATTTTTGGGAAAATAGGTATCATGCTCTTAGGAGATTTTGGATGAATGAGAAAGGAGCAAAGCACATTTTTTTTTGCTTCCAATTTTCTGCAACTGTTGATTTCATATTGCAAGGCATGGATTCATTTTATTTTAAAAAAAGGAAATGTTGATTTCACTTTATGGGAGGTGTCACGGTCAAGAGCTGATGGTATTTTTAGAAGAAAAGCACATGCGTCTCTGATTCACATGCCGATAGAATTTTGTTTTTTTTATATGTCTTGGAGGATAAGCTTAGGAGGTCGTTATTCACGCTATTATAAGTGGTGCAGCAGCGTTGGAAGCTAGTGCCACGTCCAGCTTTCCTTAGCAAGTGGTATTTTATTATTTTTAGTTTGATTTCAGTAGTTGTGACATCAAAATCAATTAATTTCTTTCCTTGAAGAACTAGAGAAGTGGTGGTTAATTGGAATGGTGAGCACGCAACTAGCTGGATGGAGAATTCATAAGGAGAGAGGTGCTCGATTACTTGCAGCAATTAATTTATTAGTCCCATTTCCTTGATGATGTTGCAATTAATTTATTAGCCAAATGTTGCAATACATTTCCAACCTATGCGTTTTCTTATTTATCTAGTGCATTGTAATTAGTTCATACGATGGCATTAAATGTTTTATCTAGTGTTTCATTTATTTTAATGTTGTCTAGTATTTTTGGTAGTGATAATTTAGCTGTCATGTTAGCTTAAGTTAGTTGGTTGGTCATTAATAAAATTACTTTGTTTCCATGATATTCTTGCACTTTATTTGCCATATTGCTACTCTGATTCTGCTCAATATTTAATTTGTTGTCTGCTTGCGATTAGGTATACGCTTAGTTGCCTAATCGGTGTCAATTCTTCGCTTAGTTGATTAGACTGTATGGTGCATGACTGATTGGATTTGAGCATTGCATTCGCTTAGTTTGCAATTTTGAAGACCGAATTAGTCTTCGCTTAGTTGGGTGATTCGTGTTGGATTTGGATTAGAGTATTGTGTACTTGTCGTTGATCTGTGATTGGAAGCATAGTAATTGAGTTAATGACCAACCGTTTTTATTCTGTATTTGATTCCGTTTTGCATTTCTGTTTGCATCCGTATTTTAATTTAGTTCATTTGCATTCACAAACCTTTCACAACCCCCCCTCCTCCACTTCATGTCTGACTTAATTCTTGAACCACAAAATTGGTCCTTGAGAGACGACCTCGAAGTCACTTCCTAGTACTATACTGCATTCTTTTATGCACATTAAATTTTACATGGGGTGCGTTAGAAAAATTATATTTATTTATTTTAAAAAATAGAGATAAATAAGTTTGAGATAATGATAAATTCAAATTTTGTATTAAAATTTAAAGAATAAAAATATATTTAATTATAAAAGTATTATTAAATTTAAAAAAAAATATTAATAAATTATTTTTATAATTTCATAATAA
>NW_014544150.1:0-1064 GCF_000741045.1 Vigna radiata var. radiata | reverse complement strand
TCATTTACACATATATGTGTTTATATATATAAGACATGTGAAAACTCTAGTACCATACCTTGTCATAGCTACTACTACTTCTGCTGCATCCTATGCATAACACTGTAATATGTAGCTCACTACAAATTTGAAAAACAATTCAAATCCATATTTTTAAAAATCTTTTCAAATCATGTCCTTATTTTTTCAATTCAATGGGACTTTAACTACTTCTACCTTCTCTAATTTACCTTCATTCCAATTTTTAAGGTAAGAAGATTATTTTTTTAGATTAAGAAGTATATAATTTATAATTAAATGAAAAATACAAAAAAAAACGAGTTTATATGTAGATTTAAAACAATTTATTACTTATATATTTTAAACATTTTTCTTCTAAACTTCTAAATAATTTAACTTTTTAAAAAAAAACAAAGATTGTGATATATTGTTTATCGTTTTCGAAAATAGGTTATATACATGAGGAGTGATGACTAAGATTTATGATTGATTATTTATCTTTTTTATTTTGTACAATATGATTAACTGGCGTTTCGTTAATTCAACATATTTAAAAATAAAATAAATTTATTGATTTTTAGGCCTTTTGGATCGTGATTAGATCAATTTTAATTAAAAGTTAATTTCAAACTTATAAATATAGAGATAAAGTAAAAATGTAAGTGATTTTATTTATTTTGAATTTAAGATTTTACTGTGGTAATAAATTGAACACATATAATTGATTTGAACGTGGGTTTGACAAGTATCCATATACTCATCTCAAAGTTTGAAGATCTTAAAAAATTGATAGAAGAATATGAAGAAGTGTTAATTATAATTATCGACCTCACATCCTTAAGACATTTACTTTTATATTAGAAATTATAGTCTTAATAAAACAAGGAGTCGAATGTAGTCGTAATAATATAAACAAGTGGAGATATTAGTTGTATAAGTTTGGACTCTAAAATTTCTAACATGCAGAGAGCTAATAATCTTCATCTACGCAATTAATTTGATTTAATAGGGTTGGAAAATGTGTTGAATAATTTGAAAGTTAATTGGTATTTTTAGTGTGTGTG
>NW_014544149.1:133427-145139 GCF_000741045.1 Vigna radiata var. radiata | reverse complement strand
ATTTATTTAGCTACTGACTACTTTGTAACATGAAACAATTCACTGGAAAGATAAATGATTGATTATTTTTACTTCAATTTAAAATAAAAAGTAAAAATGATTAAATTAATTAAAATTGGACTTTGTATGTTAGGTCCAAAATCAAGATAGAGTGTCGATTTTCTGTGACAAATTCGGTATAGAAAATATTTTCTGCCTAACATAAAATTTTATGCATTAGTGAATTTTAAATTTTTCATAAATAATTCAAGTACTTCTAATTGAATTTATATTATTTTTTTTTTGTTTTATTTATTTCAATACTTTTTTATGTTCAATGAACTATCTTTTGTATAATTTGAATGTTAATTTCATTTTCCGTCATTATTAACATGTTTTCAAATGAAAAAAATAATAATTTAACTAAATTTTAAGTTTCTTATTAGTTTAAATATTTTTAAATGGGTTTTCATTAAAAAAATATTTTATTAAGTATTTAAAAGAATTTTATATTTTAAATGAGTATTTATTATTTGATTTTATCAAAAAACATATGTTTGTTTGATTTTGCAGTTTGAAATGCAAAAATTTGAATTTAAATAATAATAAGAAGATCTAAAATACTAATTATCTTTAATAAAACTGAAAATATTTCATTATTATTGCTATCCAAATTTATTGTATGTTTGAGATTTGTAAGAATTAAACGATCATGTTATCAAGGTAAAATTAAATAACAAATTTAATTGAAAAATATAAATTTTATTTAATTAAACGATCATGCTATCTAAAATATAAATTCTATATTTAATTAAATCAAAATTATGATTCATGATACTAATATAAGTATTAGAAAAAAATTAAACATGTAAAGATTAATAATCTTTCCAATAAATTAATATGTATATATAACAACAAAATGCAAGATATATTATGATTATAAATTATTTTTTAGTTTATTTCACTTTTGTAGTCAACCCAATCCAAGATTGGGAATTTTTTCTATAGGTGACATCATCTCATGCATTTCCCTTTCGTATTTTTCATACCAAAAATTGGAATAGTAAAATATATTTTTTTTATCTTGAAAATATTATATTTTAATAGTTTAAAATATTAAACTGGTTTATATTAAACATTATATTATATATCAAGGAAATATATATTTAAATTATATTTTTCATATATACAAATTAAACATTTTCTTTAGGTTTAAACCATTTAGGCGTCCTTATTTTCGTTCAGTCTTCCCACTTTGGTCTCTTTCTTTTAAACTTTCCCAATTGAGTCCTCAAAACTACTAATTTCAAACAATTCAGCCCCTGCCGTTAAAAATCGTTAATGGCCGTTTAAGTTTGATGACGTGGCATTATAAATAAATTTTATATTAAAAATTATTAATAAATATTCTTTTAATCAGAATTTTAGAAGGGCAAAATAAGAATAAAAAAAAATTCTTTCTTCTTGCTTTTGGATTTGGCCCAGTGGTTCCCAGAAACCCAGAAACCCCTTTAGGGTTTCCACATCCTTACCTCATTTTACACAACGCAGAAGAACACAAAGGGTCTCTCTCTCGATGACACTAGCAGCCCCTCATCTCCGCCGGTAGAACCCAAGGCTACCATCTCACCACTCGACTTCTCCGCCATAGACCGTCGTCAATGGTGTCGTCGGTGACATCGCGAGCCGCCAGAGCCACCGATCGCCCGACGTCAGGCCCTTCCTCCATTTCGATTCGCAGAAGTAGGAACTTTCTTCTTCCTCTTCCGTAGAACCCAAATCACCGAGTTCATCTTCTTCTCAGACCAACCCCATTTTTCTTCTTCTTCCACAGAACCTAAATCACTTAGTTCTTCTTTTATATATTTATTATTGTAAAGCGAAACAGTGGAACAAGAAATCAGTTGGTGACCGTAATTCTATATCTCCGGCGGGCAAATTCTTATCCCAAATCTGCAGTACCCTTTAATATCACTCAGCGGAAATTCATATCAAGGTTCATTTACTCCCTTGTATTATAATTTCCGATAATAGATCTGAGCTTTTTTCTTTAAATCTTAGGGTTTTGAAATTGAATTTTTGTATCATCCATTTGTTTGCTTCGATGATTTCTTTTGTGTATTATTGAAATTATATAAATGTGAATGTAGTATATATTTCCATGTTTTGAATTGTTTCTTATGTTAAAGTGCGTTAATTTAGTTCTTGTAATCGTATCGTGAATGATTCTGTTTGATGTTGTTGTAATCAGTGTTAACTATGATGTTGTAGATCCAATTTTGTTTTTCCTTTTGTCGTAACAGAGTGGTACATTGAGTTTTAGGTTCTAGGTTTTAGGTTGTATTATAGTATAACAGAGGGGTACATGGATCAGGGAAATTCGATCGTTTTTGTTTTTGGGATCTGGGTAGGTTTGTGATCTAGAGAAGATTAGAGTTTGCAGATCTGGTATTTTAATGTTTGAGTACTGTGGAAGAGGAAGAAGAAAGTTCACACTTTGCCCACTTTGCAGATCTGGTATTTTAATGTTTGCAGATCTGGTATTTCCCACTGAGTTTGCAGATGTTATTTGGGAAGAAGATGAACTCGGGTTCTGCGGAAAAGGAAGAAGAAAGTTCCCACTTTGTCCTTCTAAAATCTATATTCATTAATAATTTTTAATATAAAATTCATTTATAATGCCACGTCATCAATATTTAAACGGTCGTTAACGATTTTTAACGGCAGGGGTAGAATTGTTTCAAATTAGCAGTTCTGAGGACTCAAATGGGAAAATTTAAAAGAAAGGGACCAAAGTGGGAAGACCGAACGAAAATAGGGACGCTTAAATGGTTTTAACCTTTTCTTTAATATAGTATATGTTGGCCAACTATCTTCCTGAGACATGATATCAATTTGTTCCAAAATATCACAGCAAATTTTGTCAGTTTTATTCACCTTAATTAATTTGAACGATTTGGATGCTTTCAGTCCCAATTTGAACAAGGTTGTTGCTCCCTCCACCTCTCTAAGTGGGATCTGTACCTTCTACTATTTTAATTTATTTCAAAAATATTCTACACTTCCTCACTATTTTTTTTTTATTTCAAAAATATCCTACATTTTCCCACTATCCTTAACAATCTTTCTTTTTCTCTCTTACATTAATGGAGCATTTACATGGCTCATTAATGGACCATTTACATCACTCAAATTTGAACTTGTAATCTTAAATAAGTTTGATTCAATCTTATTTTTGTTGTTGAATATATTTTTTTCTTTTCAAATTACTTAATAAATGGTAAAATTTTATTCTAAATTTCTAGAAAAATGTTTATATATGTGTGTTTTTTTTTACATATAATATCTATCATTTTTAACATAAAATTCAAAGGAAACTTCAATATTAGTACTTACACCATTTCCATTTTATAAAATTAAAAGTTAGATAGAAATACAAAATAATAAACATAATAATATTAATAATAAATAATGATATATTATTATTATTATTATATACTAACTTTATAATGACAAAAGAATTAAATAAATTCTAAATCTTTAACAAATAACATTTTTTATATTTTAAGTATTTAAAAATATTTTTATATTATTTATCTAATAAATTAAATATTTTATTCATGTTATTTGAGTCAAACATGTCGGTGAGTTAAAACATAATATAACGTTAAAAATTATAGATATTATATGTAAACATACACACATATATAAAAACATTTTTCTAAAATTTAGAACAAAATTTTACCATTTATTAAGTAATTTGAAAAGAAAAAATTATATTCAACAGCAAAAATAAGATTGAATCAAACTTATTTAAGAAAATATATTACAAGTTCAAATTTGAGTCATCTAAATGCTCCATTAATGAGCCATGGAAATGCTCCATTAATGTAGAGAGAAAGAGAAAAATTGTTAAAGATAGTGGAGAGGTGTAAGATATTTTTGGAATAAAAGAAAATAGTGAAGAGGTGTAGAATATTTTTGAAATAAATTAAAATAGTGGGGAGGTACAGGTCCCACTTGGGAGGTGCAGGAACAACACCCTTTCAACAATCACTGGTCTCCTGTAAAACAGTTATAAAAAAACAATGTTTATTTTCATTTTTAAATTCAATAAAAAAAATACACACAAGTACTATTAATATGATAAAAAGTTAAAAAAATATAATTTCATCTCCAAACCTAACTCTCCCTTTTGGCTATGTTTAGTAAAATTAACTGAAAAAATAGTTAAAATTTGAAAAATTAAAGATAAAACTAATTAGTCAACTAGCATTAAAGTTCTAAAATGATATATAATTAAAGACATGATTAATTATTAAATCAAATCTTAACACTAGCTAATTATAAATTTCAAACAATGATATATTTATATAATTTTAATTTATTTTATAATCTAAAAAAGTTATATAAATTAAATTTCTAAACATTTATGTAAAAATTTACTATAGGTCTTCCGGAAAAAATTGTTTTCTACTATAATTTCTTAAAATAAGAATTATGGAGAAAAGGAATTCAACCATAAAATTTCTTTTATCATTTTAATTTATTTGAAAAGCAATGTATAATAAAAATATTTTAAATTTTAATTTTACTATAAAAACATAATAAAAGTTAATAAAAATGCCTCTTATTTTGATAAAAAGACCTTATTCTTGAAATTCTACCTCTCATTTCTTGGTTTGAAGATCTCTCCCTCTTTGATCTCCAACTGAACACAATTTTACATTGAACAAAACATTAATTGTACAAACAATTCATGAAACTACAAAACTCTGTATATAGTTTATCTTAAACAAAAATAATAAATGAAAACAAATACCTAGAGTGTGGTAGGTGTTGAAAGCCTTTTAGGCGCATCAAAGCTTAACAAACCTAAATTCTTCACTAATGTAGTATAGGGGACAACCTAGGGTATCAATCCAAGGACTTAGTTCTTATTAAGCTTAGAAATGTAGAATTTAACCTAATTACTATTTCCCAAAACTAGGTTGGGAAAGAAAATGTGAAACTAAAATATGAAACTAAAAGAATTGATATCTAAGTAACATTAATAGAAAAAAAAGAAAGAAAACAATACACAATATCTTTTCTATACTAACGTAACTGGTGTAATCTAAATTAACATAACCTAACTAATGTAATTAAAAGAATCCTTAAAACAAAAAACTAAACCAGAATTCACAACCTAAATATCAGTGATGAACGAAATCCTAATTCTACCTAAGAGAAGTAGTGACTGAAAAGAAATTTCTAATTGAAACAACAATATTGAAACGGAAAGAAAATAGAATTGTAACATAGGATTTAGGTAAAGACATTTTCTAGAATTAACAAACATTGAATTGATAAAAAGGGTCTCAGTCACTCTCAGGAAGACATCCTCTAAAGTAAAGTCCACTTTGCTTCTCTAATGACCAACTCTTGGCCCCTTTGACCCGGGCCCAATGTCTGCACAAAGAATGAATTAAAGGGTTAAAACAATATAAAAGCCTACAATAGCAAAAAGTTTTATTTATTTATTTATTTTTGAATATTTTTACTAAAAGGGAAAAGTACTATTTATTTAAAACTATTATTTATCATTTAAAAACACAAAATTAACATTGGTTTTACAAAAACCTGTTTTTATCTTAGTTATACTAATCTACCTTAATTCTAGAAAATTAAAAGCTAAAATATCTCAAAAGAAGAGTTTTATCACACTCTCACACTTAAGAAACTATCCTCCTGGACAGAGATAACTAAAATGAAAACAAAAACTCAAACTACAAAATGAAAGACCTAACACATAACTCAAAAACGATTAAAAGACTGAACACAAACTAGGAACACTATACTTATTCACAACTCAACCTATCCTGCCAATTCAATCATTTTCCAGTCATTTCCTCAATCAGAACTGCACAATCATATTTCTCAACTTTAAACATCAGTTTCAGCAGTCCAAGCATTTGAAAAACAACTTAATTCAGCCAACTTCAGCAATGAACACCGTCAGAAAAGCATAAGTGAGTTTAAGCCTCACAGAAACAAGTGTTTGCAGTCATATTTACTCAATTGTATAGGGTTGTCCTATTTCACTCATTCATTACATGCTAACTTCAATTCTTTTAACTTCAATTTTTGAAAGTACCTTTACCTGTCGAAGATCCGGAAGCAAATTAGTCACACAGTATATAGAACTGACTGATTTCGCGTATTCTTCTTCTTCTTTCTGCTGTCAGTTTGACAAAACACTCTTCCTTTGAAATATATGAAAAATGTTTTTGCTTCTTACGGTCAAAGTATTATTTAAATCACGACATAGAAAAAGCCAAATTCGAGTTAAGTAACATTAATTTGAGTTGGGGCCAAAATAAATAACAGAAACAAAGTAAATTAAAGATTGTTTGAACAACCCCAACATTACTCTAAATGCAAAAGGTTCCCCTCCTACAAACAGAAAATTAATGCCATAATTGAGTTTGCAAATTCTGTCTCCTTTATTCACATGATTTTATATAAAAATTTACTGTTTTTATCAATAAATTGCACTTTACTACTATGTATAAACATGTATACTATTGACATTATTTATTATGATAAATGTCCTGTGCAAAAAGGGATAAGTTATGAATTTTGAATGTATACACTGTTTCATCGATTCAATAGACTTATCATATATGTGTTTAATTTTTATTTTTGTAAATTTTGCAACAACCAAATTTAATAAATTCCTGACCACTACGAATGAAAATATAAAGGATGAAGATTTGAATGTAAATGATATTAAAGACTCGATTTCACGTTAAAATAATAATAATAATATATAGGAGGGTTTATTTTCAATGGTTCCAAAAATCTCTAAAAAAATTTTACAATTTTATTAAAATCGTAATGAAATTTGATTTTTTTTAAAAAAAATTTTAGATGATTTAAAAGGTCAATAAGTATTTAAATACTATTTTGTTTCTCGTAATTCTTAACTTTTTCCGTACGAAAGTATGTTCTCTATCTTTCTTGTATTTCTTCTTCAATTCATCTCTTATTAACTTTAGTTTGATTCTTGAATTTGGTTTCTTCTTTATCCTTCATCTTTCACGTCTTTATTATTCGTTTTATAGTTCATCGTTGTTGACTTTATCATTTATCATTATTGGTATTAACTCCATTCTTTTTCATTAAGTTTTCTTCTCCCGTAATCTTTAATTCCGTCATCGTTTGAACCTTGTCTCAATTTCCTTTTTCGTCTTTCTATTCTCTTTCGAAAATCCTAAAAATTAGAAAACCTCATCAATTCAAATTTAGAATTATTTAGTTTATGACATATGTTTCTCGTCATCTAAGTTAATTATATATCTCATTTACTAATATATATATATTTTTTTTTCAGATTCAAATAGTTGCAAACACAGTAGAGCACCAGGCACGCAGTTAACATCATTTAATATTGACTTTAAGCTTCTCCAAAAGATGAAATGGAAAAGAAAGAGTCTTGGAAGGATGAACAAGGTTTGCAATATATAAGAATTTAAATATAAACCGAAAGTTTTATATTAAATAAAAGAAAAAGGTAATATATTAAAGAAATAAAACCTCGTGAACGTTGAGTTTAAAATTTTATATATATTAAATTATAGATGTGATCGAGATACTCTTTTATATTATGATATTCATATTTTTAGATAAAATTTATGTTCGTATTCTTTATGTTCAAATAGAAATTAAGTTATAAAGCAAGAGTTTGAAATTTGAAGCCATATGTGTTGGCACAGAAGGTACGTAGCTCATGCTTTAAGACAGAGATTATTAATATGTAAAATTTTCGCAATGAGATTCATCTAACATGGCGGGAGGATCTTGGCCTTTTTAGTCCTTGCTGTGTAAATGTACATTAATTAGTTATTGTTGACATTCTATCTAGTTGAATATGGTAAATTAGTTAAGTGTTCAATTCTTCATCGAATTACGTCTCACTTATCTCAATGGGCAACAATTTCATCAACATGGTCATTTTTAACTGTCCAGCATGCATTTAAACCAATATGAGGACCACATTAAACCACAATAAACATTTTTAAACCAATATGAGGACCACATTAAACATTTTTAAACCAATATGAGAACTAAAACGAATTTTATTTGTACAAATCATCAAATATTTGCCAGCTGGCAGCTCTACCGTTAGCAGAACCGTTAGCAAAAAGGACTAACTTGCACAGTTTTTACAAAAAGTAGAACCTTATTGAACTTTTTAAAAAAGGGAGGACCACTTTGAACAAACCCCCCGAAAAGAGGAACCAAAATAGGTATTAAACTTTTTTTTTAATGTTGTTGGCACTTTAGGAGAAAGGAAGGAGGTCATGGCCTCTTGGGGTGTGCAGGAGCTGACACATTCAATTTCAGTTTGACAACGTTTATGTTTTTATTTTGGGATGAAGAAGGAGTTGCTGCCGCCACTTAACTTTTGTTTTAGGAGATATCATTTAAGTATTTTATGGTTTTACATTCAGTTTTTTTTGGGAATAGATTCAGCTTGCATTTAATTTTCTAGATTGAAGAAGGCATTTCTAATTTATTACACTTTTGATGCGCTGATTTGGGAATGATGGGACGTTGCTGCAGTAGCAACTTTTCTTTTATTTAGTTTGGAATGAAAAAAAGTGATTAGATGAAGGAGGCACCACGTGATTGCTGTCTCGGAATTCTATTTCACCTTTATTTCTATTAGAAACTGATTTACTCATGCTTTATTTCCATTCGGTTTATACACTTTGTGATTAATTTTTTCCTACAATTCACATGGAGCATTGGGAAGCACACGGTTTCATAGTTGTGGGGTTCGGTGGGATATTTCTTGGTTTACTTTGACTTAGAAGAATGAAAAATTTATTAGAAGGGTTTATATGAAAGTGTACGGTGGTGGCTGGAACCATTTTGGAGCTCTTTATTTCTTTCCTTCATGATAAGTTCACGGTTGCCTTCATCAATTTGGAGAATTAATTTTCTTTGGTTTGGAAGAAACGCTGATCCTATGGCTGCATTGTGCTTCCAAGTTGCATCCCATTTCGTAGCTTTGTTTGGTTTATTTTAGCTTTACTCGTTTAATTTTATTTCCATGAGTGATGAATTGTAATTTTAGTTCTTTAGTTTACTTGTTGTATTTGCATTTTATTTTACTCTTCACACACCTTATCATTGAGTGATTTATTCCAGTATTTTCATTTACTTCCACATTTTTAATTTTGTTTAGTTATGTTTAGTAATTTTAATTAAATCCATTCGCATTCACAAACCTTTTCAAAACCCCCCACTTCGTGTCTGATCTAATTCTCGAACCACATTTGGTCCTTGAGAGACAACCTAGGAGTCACTTCCTAGCACTATATTGCATTCTAATTTGCAATCAAATTTGTATGGGCCGCGACACCCATCACACACGTAGGGGCAAACCCTTTTTCCCAATCTGAACCCTAATTTTGGGTAGGAAGGGAGCGGACACGTGGCGGGCTCGCATTGGACTGCCCATACTAGTTAAAGCTGGTCAATTCTCTTTGAATCTGGTCAAGGTTGGTCAACTGAGGGACTCTTTTGCAATTCTGAAGAATTCTTAGGGGTTGAAGTGTAGATAAAGGAAATTTCACGGTTGTTATGTAATTTTGGAAAATTAAGAAAAGCTAAAAGATAAGATTTAGTTGTTGAATTAATTTAATTGGGGAATATCAACAGAAAATATCTTCCAAATAATGTTATAATTATATAAATCCTTTAGTTATTTGGAAGATATAAGATAAAAGATTCTATCAACTGAATATTCAGAGTCCAAGCCCAATAAAGCCTATATAAAGGGACCCAGGGGAGACATAAAGGACATCTTCATTCATTCATTCAGCACACCACTCCTCTCTCTTATTTCATCATGTATTCTACTCCATTCATGGAGAGCTAAGCATCTAGGGATATTCTGCTGTAATTTCATTATGGATTCTGAGGTTAAGTGAATTAATGCAATTTTTTATTTTGATTATTGATTTAAGTTGCTCTCTCTATGTCTTTCATCTCCCTATCATATTAAAAGCAAAGATTTTTGCATCGTAATGTGTTTGAATCTACATGCATATTAATTGTATGAGTTCTAGGGTTTCTAGGTTTAATTGAGAATCTACTTTGATTGAATTTAGGAACTTTCATATGATTAAATGGTTTTTACTATAAAATGAGAATGTACTTTAGTTGGTAGTAATAATTTCAACTATAATCAATTAAGAATTTACTTTGATTGATTAACTTTTAATTTGGTTAGGAGATTTAAGAATAGATATGATTAAACACAACATTTTTGATTGAGAATGTACTTTGGTTGAATTTATTGTGAATAATCTAGAAATGTCTTGCATTTGATTGAGAATGTACTTTGATTAATTGCATGATCGCCCTCAACTTAATTAAGAATGTACTTTAATTAATTTGAAACTCAAACAGTAATCAATTGAATAATAATCTGTGAGTAACCAATGATGAATCTACTTTGGAAAAGCAGTGGAATAGCCTGTTTCTTCATAATGATAATGGTCTAAAAACCGTTATTTTCATACTTAAATTTGATAGTAAAACACACCCTTTAAGGCTTAGAATGAGCTATAAATCAAGTAAAACACTTAAGTTGAGTCTCTGGAGAGTCAAAAGTTGGTTTTAGAGATATTATGCTTGTTTTGCATTGTTTTGGAGGGTTTTTGGATGAATTAAAGATGGAAGAGAAGTAAGGTGGACTTAGACCCATGAAAGAAGGAGAAAAATGATGAAAAGAAAGGTCAAACAAGCCGTTGAGCGCCAGAATGATCCTCTGAGTGCTCAGAGCGATTAGAGGCAGACCGCTTAGCGGCAAAATTGACCACTTAGCGGCAAAATTGACCGCTGAGCGGTCAGAGCGGCTAGAGGCAAACCGCTGAGCGGTCAAATTAGGCGCTTAGGCGGTTGTCTGTTTTTTTAGCTAGATTTTGTAAATCTTTCTGTTATCTATCTGTTATCTTTTTGGGCTTATAAATAGCCCCAGTGCGAATTAGATAGGGATTCTTTTGGCAGAGAGAACGTCCAGAGCTATTCCACACACCTCGGAGGAGGTTCCTTGGATGTTGAGGCTCCATTCAACCAAGTTTAGGGTTATCTCTATCATTCTTTCATTATTTTCATCGAGTTTCACCATGATTATGGTGAACTAAACCCTTTGTTGTTGGGGAACAATGTAATCTTTTGAAACTCTCATATATATTGAAATTCTTATTTATTTCATATGCTTGTCATATACTTGTTTGTCAATTGTTGGGTTCTCATCTGCGCTCAATGCTTTTATTCTTTAACTCATTCAGTAAATGATGTTTGTCTTTATCGATATGGGGACATACGGTAATGTCATGAACTGGTGGGAAATTCCTTGATTATGCCAATATCGCCTAGGGATAGGGATAGGACGGTCAATTGCATTTGCTTCAGAACGCATTGCATTATTAGTTACTAGGGGAGGCTAGGGATAGCAAACCGGTAGTTAGTAATAGGCTCTTTTCATCAAGGAATTGGGCTAAGGGTAATTAAGAAAGTTTGCATGACAATTAGATAAACAAGTGAATTAAATAAGAAGAGTAGATATATGAGAGTGGATAAGATGAAATTTGATGAGTCAATATTTTCTTGACTTTACTTAGTTTATTGTGCTAGAATTAATCAGGGAATTGTGCTTAATTTTCCGGTATTTTT
>NW_014544149.1:129371-132922 GCF_000741045.1 Vigna radiata var. radiata | reverse complement strand
AGCTGATTTCAAAATGGTGCTCACGGTTACGCTGCAACCAGCTGTTCAATTTATTTACGCAACTCGTTCAATTTATTTCTATTTAAGCACATAGCACTCGTTGCATTTAATTGTTATTCANCACATTACANTTCAATTGGAAACAAGCGGTGATGATTCAATTAGGAATGCTATTTTATCATGCTGGAGCGGTGCATACAAAGTTGTTTCTTTTCCAGAAGCATTTGAGAAAAGGGAGAGTTGTTGTTACTTTGTCTTGCATTAGGAGCTAAAAAAAATAGTTTTTTTTCATTATTTATCTTCTTGAACCAGATTTTTAGTTTTATATTCTAGGAATTAGAATGATTAATTACTTCTTGGATATGCACATTGTTACATTTCTTTTATTTGAGAGTAAAGAGTACATTCAATTTTAGAGAGTGCACATGGTTCCTTTTCTTAGGAGATTAAGTAGTGATTTCATTTTTGTACTTAAAGCATTTTTCATCTATCTTTTAGACATGTGTGCACAACTTGGTGACATTCATTTTTCTTGGAAAAACACGCAGCATTACTTTTCTTTTGCTGAAATATTGATGGTGATTAATTTTATTTTGGAAGAGGTGCACTTAGGTCACAGTTATTATTAGAAAAATGTTTATGTTTTCCTGTTTCTTTTGTCTATTAATATTTTACAATATTTATTTAAATGCTTTTCATCTTTTTAATTGAGTGTTGCATTTTAATAGTTTTAACTGNGCTTAGATATTTGTTTGCTCTAGTATTGGGTTTAGCATTTTCACTCTCTGGACTCGATTTTAAAAAAATAACTGCAACCAGATCAGAGGTCCAAATGCTACATTTTATATATCACATGAAAGATAATTGAGTCTACTTTTTAGGAAAGAAAACCTCATCTCATTTAGAGCTCTGTAGAAAAAGTTATGGGTAAAACATTGAGCAAAGGTCAGAGCTGCCCAGTTCCAGCGTGAATTTTCGTATTTACTGTAGCAGTTTCGTTTTTATTGTTTTAATTTCATTTTAATTTTTCCGCATCCACAAACAACATTTCAAACCCCCCCAACCGTGTTAGACCTGATTCTGAACCGCAGTTTGGTCCTTGAGAGACGACCTAGGGTCATTCCCTAGCTATACTTCATTTCTCGTATGCAATCAAATTTGTGTGGGTTGCGACACCCATCAAATTTTGGTGCCGTTGTCGGGGACCAACGGTTCGGTTTTAGGTCTTTTGTTGTGTTAGTGTGTATTGTGTTTTGTCTTGTGTTGTGAGTGTGATGTTCCGTTTTGTGTGTTCGTCATTGTGTGTTGCATTTAGGTAGCTTTAGTTGCATATTTTCATTGCATTCTTATTTTCCCCCTTCTTTTCCATGTCTATCTATTTTGGCTATGTGAACACTGTTTCTTCTGCCTGTGTCTATGATTATGATTCTCCTTCTGCATCTGACTTTGAGTATGGTTCTCATATATACTCTGTTGATTTCTATGTTGAGAACAGAACGGTTCCTCCTCCATCTCATGAGAGTGCTCCTAGGGAGCCGTTTGCACTTGATGAGGAGGATATTCGTTGTGTTTTCAATACTGGACTGATAAATTTGCTGCCTAGGTTTCATGGTTTTGCAGGTGAATGCCCATATAGACATTTGGAGGAGTTCTACACCATATGCTCTTCAATGAAACCTCCAAATGTCGTGGATGAGGACATGTTCTTAAGGGAATTTGAGCACTCATTACATGGAGCAGCAAGGGATTGGTGTTGTTGTATTACTCCTGGATCCGTCACCTGTTGGGAAGATCTTGAGCATCATTTTCTTGAAAAATTCTTCCCTGTGCGCTATGGTTGTAGCGATGATCCTGGGTGGACTGATCCTAACTTGGGATGGTATGGTACTTCAGAGCATCAATATCAAGAACCATCATTCCAGACTCCTTGTATGCCTTCTCCACCTGTTCAGAAACCACAGCAGCTGCAGTCTCATGAGCTTACCCATTCTTTATCAGCTGTTGGTAGGAAATTGGAAAGCAAGCTTGATTCTCTTGAGAGTTTGGTGACACAACTGGCATCCAACCAGAGACTAGCACCTCCATCTGCATCTGTTGCACGGTTGTGTGCTTTATGTTCTTCTAGTGACCACTATACGGATGCTTGTCCTTCTTCGGAGCACCCTGTATCTCATGATGAGCCTCAAACTTATGCTACCAACATCTACAATAACAGGCAGCCACAACAGAAAAATCAGAGGAAACGGGAACAATAAGAGGCATATACCCGACCACCTTCCAAATCTTCTACTTCTTCTGAGCCAACATTGAATGAGTTATGGAGGCAGATAGCCAGGAAGGCCATTGAGGAACAGTCTCGTGTTTTAGAGGGACCTCCAATTCAGACTGTTCAGATTACTGATGATGTCAGTATCACCCGCATAGGGGAAGAGGAGCAGAGTCATGAGCCTACTATTGCACCATCTACTTTCCTACACTCCTATGTCCCCAGTCTTGCACCTGAGAAGATTGATGAAGAAATTAAGGACCAGGCTGACATAAGTACCACTTTTGAGATAGGTAGACCAGCTTCACCTTCCACTACTGTACCAACTTCCAAGGAAGTGGAGGTAAACATACCTGTGATTGATTCTGTTGTTGATGATTATGTTGATGATAGGTATGTTGATGATTATGAGGTTGTTGAGCATGATTTTCATTCTCCTTCTTTGCATGATGAGAACCACCTTGTGTTATCACATTTGAATGTTTGTTCTCCATGCACTGAACATGAATCTGAACCTGTGATTGATATTGTTTCTATATCTGAAATTGATTCATGTTCTGAGGGTATATCATTGGTTCAGCCTGTTACACTGGGATTGGGTGTTATACCCCTGCATGTTATTTCTGTGGAGCCACAGTGCACTAAGCATGTTGCAGGAGGTACACATGAATTTGACCAACAAGCACCCACAGTGGAAAACAAAGGTGCAAGCATACACAAGAGCTTTAACATCAATAGACACCAGCTAAACCAGCTCATCAACAATCACTGCTTCTTAGATCCAGCTGTGGAGGACATCTCCTTGCTTGATCAAATTTGGAGACTTAAGCAGTTCCTCCTCAAGACTTCTTTGCTGAATCCGGTGGTGGAAGAGATCTCCCTGAAAGTCCAAAATTGGCAACTGCCACCATGATCAGGGGAGTTTTCTTCTTTCCCTTCTTCCCCTTTTCCCACTTGAATTGCACTTGTCCTTGATCTGTTGACTATTATAATTACTGATCTTATGCTTGTGACACATTGAGGACACTGTGTAGTTTAAGTGTGGTCTATTGGGGGGGACTCTGATTTTTTTCTTTCTTAGTTTATGTTTTCTGCGTTAAATTTTTTGTTTTCTAGGTAGTTTTTATTGTGTCTTTTGTACAATTTTGCATGTTTCTCTTGATTTCTGGACTTGGTTTAGGTTGTAGATTTATCTTTCACTTCATTGATACTTTGATTTGTCTGAAATCCATGCTTTTCTCTACTTGGAAGATGATTATGATGTTTGAGAGGTTGATTTGATTGT
>NW_014544149.1:126003-127950 GCF_000741045.1 Vigna radiata var. radiata | reverse complement strand
ACCCCACCCTAATTTTTAGGACACTTGACTCTAGGGATTAGAATCCCCTGGCAGCCGTCACATTTTTTGGAGAGCCTCATACTCTCAGCTGAGCAGATTTTTAGAGAGCACNATTTCTTTTACTCTCGGCTGGAACACGGGGAGGAGCTGCCGAGAATTCACATTTCGGCTGGGACGTTTTTGTAGCAGCATTTCTCTTGAACAATGATGGAGTTATTAGATTTTGGATGAATGTTACAGAGGTTTTCCTTCTTACTCTGCTGAAGAAAGTTGTGGATTCTGTTTGATTTTGGAAAGCACATAGCTGATTTCAAAATGGTGCTCACGGTTACGCTGCAACCAGCTGTTCAATTTATTTACGCAACTCGTTCAATTTATTTCTATTTAAGCACATAGCACTCGTTGCATTTAATTGTTATTCAACACATTACACTTCAATTGGAAACAAGCGGTGATGATTCAATTAGGAATGCTATTTTATCATGCTGGAGCGGTGCATACAAAGTTGTTTCTTTTCCAGAAGCATTTGAGAAAAGGGAGAGTTGTTGTTACTTTGTCTTGCATTAGGAGCTAAAAAAATATTTTTTTTTTATTATTTATCTTCTTGAACCAGATTTTTAGTTTTATATTCTAGGAATTAGAATGATTAATTACTTCTTGGATATGCACATTGTTACGTTTCTTTTATTTGAGAGTAAAGAGTACATTCAATTTTAGAGAGTGCACATGGTTCCTTTTCTTAGGAGATTAAGTAGTGATTTCATTTTTGTACTTAAAGCATTTTTCATCTATCTTTTAGACATGTGTGAACAGCTTGGTGACATTCATTTTTCTTGGAAAAACACGCAAACATTACTTTTCTTTTGCTGAAATATTGATGGTGATTAATTTTATTTTGGAAGAGGTGCACTTAGGTCACGGTTATCATTAGAAAAATGTTTATGTTTTCCTGTTTCTTTTGTCTATTAATATTTTACAATATTTATTTAAATGCTTTTCATCTTTTTAATTGAGTGTTGCATTTTAATAGTTTTAACTGTGCTTAGATATTTGTTTGCTCTAGTATTGGGTTTAGCATTTTCACTCTCTGGACTCGATTTTAAAAAAATAACTGCAACCATATCAGGGGTCCAAATGCTACGTTTTATATATCACATGAAAGATAATTGAGTCTACTTTTCAGGAAAAACAAACCTCATCTCATTTAGAGCTCTGTAGAAAAAGTTATGGGTAAAACATTGAGCAAAGGTCAGAGCTGCCTAGTTCCAGCGTGAATTTTCGTATTTACTATAGCAATTTCGTTTTTACTGTTTTAATTTCATTTTAATTTTTCCGCATCCACAAACAACATTTCAAGCCCCCCACCGTGTTAGACCTGATTCTGAACCGCAATTTGGTCCTTGAGAGACGACCTAGGGTCATTCCCTAGCTATACTGCATTTCTCGTATGCAATCAAATTTGTGTGGGTTGCGACACCCATCAAAATTGTAAACCCCAACAACACCATTCATCCATAGTTCTCAAAACCAATTGAATCAATTGCATTGCATGTTTATTTTTGTTCTTTGCATACAACCACCAAATTTATTATTTTCTCAAGTCTTACACGATTAGGTTACATGAAAGTTAAGGCCTAAAAGTCCTTTGGGAAAATGATACTCAGACTTACCCGTTTATATTACTTGATAACGATCTGGTACACTTGTCAGGGACTTAACACATAACAGTTTTTAAGTTTCCTCTCTGTTCTACAACATTCTTTAAACATTGTAACTTTTACTCATAAGCATTGCTTAACATTCATAAGAGTCAGATATTCGAAAGCAATTCCGTGTTCGTTGGGAGACGACTTAGGGTTACTTTAGTCCTATCTACTTTCTTGAATACTACTAGGCAATACTGAAGTTGCCTTGAAAAGTAGTATTAATTTGATAGCTTCAACGACA
>NW_014544149.1:34871-125618 GCF_000741045.1 Vigna radiata var. radiata | reverse complement strand
ATTTAGTTTGAGTTATTTTGTAGCTTTTAATTATTTTTGTTAGCAAAATCTTTGTTCTTACTTAAATTAAGAATTTTTCTTGAGAAATACTTGAGGCTAGTTTGAATATACCCTGGCTAGGAAAGACTTGGTACTTAAGTTGTCCATTGTGACACACCTCTCTTTCCTGGGAATGGACCCAAACAAATCTCTCTATTCTCTCATTTGAAGTCTTTCTCTAAAGCAAGGACAAAGGAAAAAAAAAAGAATAAAAGAAATAAAAAACAGAGAAACAGTTTCAAGCAAACTACTTAGTGCATGACCAGAGCTAACCCGAGAGAATTCTATCAAATAAACCCGGAAGTTGAAAGGAGTTTGCATGAGGTGCAGAGAAATTTGAAACTTGTGTGTTCTACTGAGGGAACACTTCCTACATTTGAAGCCATACCACTTTCATCATCTTCAGTCACAAACATACCATGCAATCCCTTACCTGATCCTAACCCAAACAGAACGACACAAAGAACCATTAGACAGCTAGCCACCTCTCACAATACAATCACCTAAAGTAACATTCAATACCCTGATGAGGAGTGGGAGTTGAGACCTTACCTACTAAATGCCTTAACGAAGTTCAATGGGTTATCAAGGGAGAATCCATACAAACACTTGAGACAATTCCACATGTTATGTGAAAATTTTTCAGATCTCCCAGGATCACAATAGAAAGCCTGAAGATGAGAGCTTTTCCTTTAAATCTTCAAGGAGCGGCTTAAGATTGGTGGTATTATCTCTCTGCATGGATTACAAATTGGGAAACCATTGAAAGACTATTTCTTGAAAAGTATTTTCCCGCATCTAGACTATCCGCCATCCGAAGAGAAATTCAAGATATAAGACAAAGAGATAGGGAGAATCTTAGTGAATATTGGGAAAGATTCAAGAAACTTTGTGCTTCATGCCCTCAGCTTAAAATGGAAGACTTCATTCTAAGCTTTTATGAAGGATTAAGTCCAACTGATAGGTCATGGGCAGATGCTGCAAGCGAAGGATCTTTCTTAGACAGGTCACCAGAAGATGGGATAAATCTAATAGAACGGAAGGCAGTGGATAATCAGCAATATGGAACAAGAGAAAATTCAGTAACTTTGTTGAAAGGAGTACATGAAACACAGAAAACAACATAAGACACAAGTCACACAAACACAGACATAAGACTCAATACTGAACCGTTGGTCCCCGGCAACGGCGCCAAAATTTGATGGGTGTCGCCGCCCAATCAAATTTGATTGCAATTTAGAAATGCAGTATAATGCTAGGGAATGACCCCTAGGTCGTCTCCCAAAGACCAACTGCGGTTCAGGAATCGAGTCTAACACGAAAAAGGGGGGTTTTGTGAGAAGAGTTTTGCAGAAATTAAAGAAATCGGTAAAGACACAGATGATGCAAGCAAACTAATTTAAACTAGCATGGTAATTAAATTAACACCATAAAATAAAACTTAGACAACATTCAAACAGGATAAAATAAAATAAAACACTAGACACCAACACCATTACACACAACTATCTAACAAGGTTAAATTAAATTAAATGCAACACTCACTTAAAACAAAAATAAAACACAACTCAATATACTATGCCAAATATTTTAAAGCAAAGAAATGAGTGAGTATAGCTTTCCTCCACCAATTCACGTGACTCCCAAGGGCTTCAAGATGAAGAAAATTAACTCCTCTCTCCTCCAAAGGGTTGACTTAACTTGCTTTGCTACCAAAGAGTAAAAAGAAATACTTTTCTCCTTCTACAATTCACTTTGCCGAGACACCCCTCTACCAAATTCCTTTTCATTCTCTCTCTTCTTGCATTGAATGCCCTTTTTTTTATCCATCACCGTGGGCTCCCTAAGCTATGCGACACTATTTGCTATATTTTCCAATTGAAAATGTTTGCAGCACATGATGTTAATCACGTAAATCAGCTACGTGACAGCACCAACACCAATTTAAGCAATGGATATTGAAGAAAACCTTGCCAAGGTATGCTATTCCCAAATCAATTGAAAATGTTCTTGTAAAATGAAGTCAACCAATTTCTAGCAATAGTAACATGTTGGGAGAAATAAAAGTGTGCCCACAAAACCATCACATCACTAGACTTCCACCTAATCTATTTGCTATCCCAATCAAACAAAATAAATGCCACTCTACTCACCAGCCGTGACCCACAACATAAAACCGTGTGCTTCTCTTCTCCAAGCAGAAGGAAACAATTCAATATAACTCTCACAATGAAACCTGTGCCTCATTCAATGCTAGACATGACCATGGCCTTCAAAATGGAATGTGTCTATCTCTAAGCAAGATGCTGAACGTGAATTGCTAGCATTCATGAAGTAAAGAAATCAGAACTTCTTCTCTCATTCAATCACTTTTCATTAAAGAAAAAAAAATCAAATGAGTCAGCACTCTTTTCCCAAGCCAAGAGAATAAATTTGCCAAAAAGCTGAATGTAGTCAGCTTGCTCTTCCCGAGACATCACATGTGCCTTTCTTCATTCTATAAACTAAAGACATCACTTCAATATCAAAATAATTTAGTGCAACACATGTGCATTCTTCCCAATCTTCCAAGCCGTGTGTCACTATCCTAAAGCAAAGATGAATTTAAAAAAAAACTAAACCATTTCCCTCAGACCGTAACATCCCTCATTTTTCAAGCCAAATTAATTGCACCACTCTTCTAGAAGAAAACAAAGAAAAGGGTTGTGGCATTCATCTAATGCAACGCTTTCCAAGAAGAAAAGGTGAGCTCTTCATTCTCCATGAACCAAAACCCGTGAACACATTTCTCCGTGTGCAGACAAAGAGCCACCTAATGTATCATTTCATGAAAGCTAAAGAAAGGGGTAGCACATCCCCTGCAGCGGATACTAAATGCTAGTTAGAGAAGCAGTGGATTGTTCTTCATTTAATAAGTACTCAACGAAAATTGCTCCAGCAAAAATGAAAGAAACCATGACTTCATTCCATTTCCCAGAGAGTGTCACCCAAAAAGACCAAAATCCACCAAGTCCTAATTGACGGCTCTCCCCCCACCCTAGGACCGTGAGTGTCTTACAAAATGGGTGGGGTCCACCAAAAATGAAAACCTAATGCCACATCATGTTTTTTTTTACAATTGGGCTTTTGTCTAATCTACCAAAATTAGCCCAAAATTACAAAACTTGATTTAAAGAGCCTAATCTACTAAATTAAAATTTGACTAATCCTAAAATGTCTTTATGGGGAATCTTCACTTAATTGGTGCCCTTCCAAAAGTCTCACAGTGTGATTCCAAAATTTCTCTAAAAAATAAAAATAGGAATAATTAAGCTCAATTAATTCAAATTAATTAAAATCAGAATTATTGGTCTAATTAAGCCCAAATGGTGAAAATGACACAATAACTAAGAATTAAGCGCAAATCATCAACACAATTTGGCGCGAAAAACTAAGTTAATGGTATAAAATATCGACTCATCAGAAATAGACCATACCAGAATTATAATGGTTCATCCTCCAATAGGTATCAGTAGAACTGGCAACCTTATGTTCCACCTCAACAAAGGCATCAACCTCAACCCGAAATGTCACTGCAAGATTTCATGAAAATAATGCTTGAGCAAAATTCAGAAATCAAGAAATCAATTGTAGAATTGACTCAGAGGGTGCAAAAGTTAGAGGATAAGTAGTCAAATAAGCTGCCTGCACAAACAGTGATCAACCCGCAAAATGTAAGTGTTATTACTTTAAGAACGGGTAAGCAAGTACAAGGCCCTGAAGGAGCCCAAGAGGATGAAGACAAGGAGAAAGAAGCAACACACATTGATGACAATCTCCATGAACCTCTCAAACTGTTTTTCTTTCTCCTTCCTTGAATAAGTATTTGGATAAGGAAGGAGTTTCTCAAAATCTTTTTCTTTTTTTTCTCTCATCGACCTCTTCTTTCTTTCTTTCTCCCTCAACTCTTTCGTTTTCTCTCTTCTCACCATCTTCCTCCTCTCTTTTCTTTTTCCACTCACTCTCTTCTTCCTCACTCAACTTTTCTTTTTCTTTTCTCTCAATTTTTCTCCCATCTAGTACCTTACCACTTCTAGTAACAATGGTTTTACACTCTTCCCTTGGATCACCTCTCACACCCCTTCATCTTACTCATCAACTTTCCCAAGTGCGCTTCCATTCTCATATACGCAGCCTCCAAGCTTTTGACATAAGATGCACTCTTATTCATGGTTTGCTGGAAAAGTTCTTCAAGCTTTGTATTCTTCTTAGGTGGAGTGGTATGCTGCTGTCATTGAACTAATGAAACAGCCTGTATTTCCTGTGGCAATAGAGAAAGATTCTGCATCACTTCTTCCAACTGTTGAATGATAAGCTTATGTTGCTCAAGCAAGACATCTTAAGATTGTAACTGTGAAACCTCTCTCTGTTGGAGGAGATCTCCACTTCCACTTTGCACCTCCATCCCATTAGTACATGATGAAGGTTGAAAAACAGTTATTTTCATATGTCAATTTAGACCAAATTACGCCCTTTACTACTTGGAATGAGCTTAGAATCAAGCAAAACTCAATAAATGAGTTTGTAGAGAGTCAAAAGTTGTTTTTAGCAATATTATGCTTGTTTTGCATTGTTTTGTAGCAATTCTGAGAAAATGAAGAATGGAGTTGAAGATAAAGTCGTAGACTCAAGAAAAGAGAAGAAAATTGAAGATTTGAAGAGTCGATGCAGCGCTCGGCGACAACTTACACCGCCGGGTGGTCCAGGGCGAGGAGTAGGCACTGGCGTTGGCGTTGGGCGGTTTTGAGGGAAACCGCCGGGCGGCAGCTTACACCGCCGGGCGGTTTGGAGGTTTATTGGAAACTGCCGAGCGGTACACTTGTTCCGCTGGGCGGTGGTCCGTTGGGCTTGGGCCTGTTTTCTGCTGCGCTCCTCACCTATAAATATCCCTATTGCGAGTTCAGAGTCATTCTTTTGACAAGGGGAGAACAGCCAGACCTAATTTTGCTCTCTGGAGAGGATCTCTTGGATGCTTAGGCTCCTTTTCATCTTTTCTAGGGTTTGCTTTTCCATTCTTCTTCCATTTTTCATCTAGTTTCACCATGTCTATGGTGAACTAAACCCTATTGTTGTTGGGGGAAACAATGTAATCTTTTGATACTCTCTCTTATTGAAACTCTTGATTATTTATATGGTTTCCATATGTTTCGATTGTTAATTGTTGGGTTCTCATTTGTGCTTAAGGCCTTTATCGTTTAACTCATTCGATAACTGTTGTTTGTCTTTATTGATACGGGGACGTACAGTAATGTCATGAACTGGTGAGTAATTCCTTGATTTTGCAATACCACCTAGGGATAGGGGTAGGACGATCAATAGTTTTTAACTTCCGTTCTATAAGGCTGTATTAATTGCTAGGGGAGGCTAGGGATAACAAGCTAGTAATTAGTATTAGACTCTTTTCGCCGAGGGATCGGGTTAAGGGTAGGCTAAGAAAGTTGCATAACAATTAATTAATCAAACTAATATTCAAGAGGAGTAGATAAGAAAGAGCGGATTAGATGAAATTGTAAACCCCCGACAACATCCATTCATCCATTATTTTCTGTTGTCAATTGAATCAATCTCTTTCGCATGTTAATATTTTTGTTCTCAAATCAAATTAATTATTTTTATTTTCAAGTCTTATTATTTTAATTCNNGTGAACGAGAAAGCCTTTCGAGTCTCTTGGGAAGAACGATATTGGGTTTTACCAATTATATTACTTGAACGATTTGGTACGCTTGCTAATCCATCAACAGTACCCATGTTATCTATAAATTCATATGCTTCCACTGTAGTCTTATTCTTAATGTTACCTCTAGCTGCAACATCTAGCATGAGCTTTGTTTGAGCGCCAAGACCTCCAAGGAATGAAAGGACTACTGATGTATCATCAAAACTGTGCATGGGCGTCTTCCTCAATAGACTTTTGTATCTACCCCACGACTGGCCTAGGGTTTCTTCCATGCCTTGCCTGAAAGAAGAAATTTCCTGTTTACCTTTGTTGATTTTTGACTTTGGGAAGTATTTGTTCAGGAATTTAGACACCACAGCCTCCCAAGTCACAAAGCTATCTTTAGGGAAAGAGTTCAACCACAATTTAGCATTGCCTCCCGATGAGAAAGGAAACAAGCTAAGTTTAATCGCCTCATCCGGCACACCATTGATCTTCACCGTATTGCAAATCCCGTTGAAATTTGTCAAATGATCATATGGACTTTCATTTAACAATCCATTGAATTGGTTGTTGTTCACCAATTGAATCAACGCCAGTTTCACTTCCATATTCAGTGCATTGACCCTCGACCTTGCAATGCTGTTAAAGTGTTGAGGGCCAACAACAGTAGTGGCATCCGCTAGAGTACGTCTCCTAGGATTCTCCTCCTTAGCCATCTCCTCTGTGTTCTGGTTGGATGCTTGTGGTGAGGGTTGTAACAATGTCTCAAGAGAAAGAAACAATTCTCTACATGTTCGATTCCTCCTTCTCCTTTGAGTTGCACTTAAACCTTCAAGAAGAGGTTCTGATGTTTTCCTTCTCCTAGTCTGAATTGTATCCTGCATACACAAGAAAACAAAACCCTAGAAAGCTTTTGTTAGAACAAAAAAAAAAAATCAAGTCAAAGTTAATCAATAATCACACTACTAGAATAGTTAAACCATGAGTCCCCGACAACGATGCCAAAAACTTGTTAAGACTTCAACAAGTGTACTGAATCGGATCAAGTAATAATAAGTGGTAACACCAAGTATTGTTTCCCTATAGACTCATCGGCCTAGACTTTCATGTGTTTTGTTGATTATTTAGGACTTGAATAATGGAAATTTGGTGTTTAGAATGCAAAAAAAAAAATAAAAATTAAATATGCATGCAAAGATTGATCAATTTACATAGAAAAATATGCAATTGAATGATATGGATGAATTGTGTTGTTAGGGTTTCCGACTTATCCTAATCCACTCTCATATATTTACGAATTCTACTTTTCCATTAATGTCAATGCCACTTTCTAATTTACCCTAATCCCAATGTCTTGGTGAAGAGAGCCTACTTCTAATTACTAGTTTACAATGTCTTGTCTCCCTAGCAATTATTCATGCATTACATTCGCACAAAAGCTTAAAGGCAATCAGTCCTCCTATCCCTATGTCTAGGTAATATTGTTCTCGAGAGAATTCTCCCATGTCTAGATCTACCCATATGTGCCCATATAGATAAAATCAAAGATCACGCTATTGAATGAGTTAAACAAAGCATGCATAGAGAATAGAGGAAAAACTAACAATTACTGAAATAAAGCATATGAATAAAGCATTAATTCAATATATGAGAGTTTCAAAGGATTACATCGTTTCTCCAACAACAATGGAGGTTTAGTTCACCATAGACATGGTGAAACTAGATGAAAAGAATGAAAAGATAAACCCTAGAACTTGTAGATTGGATCTTCCGCATCCAAAATCCGCCTCCAAGGGGTGAATAATGTGTTTTGCGTCTCTTTCTGCCAAAAAATCCCCTCTCTGGGTCGTGCAAATCTATTTAAAGTTCATTAAAATTAGCAGAAACTAGCCCAGGCCCAAAAAAATGGACGCTTAGCCGTAGGTGCGACACTCAAGATGGACGCTCAACGTTGACGCCCAAGCGTTTGACAATGAATTCACTGAAGAAGCCATCGCTCAACGACGAAGTGGCGCTTAGTGACAGGCCTGATACTCAATTTCTCCCCTCAGCATTGGCGCTTGAGCATTTGGCAGAGATCTCTACAGCAAGGCTGGTGCTCAACGGTAGCTGCGATTCTTCCTTTGTGCACTTTTCCATCTTTTCTTAAGTCCAACTCCTTCATACTTCTGCTTCCTTCATTCAATTCATGTTAAATTCTGCCAAAACAAAAAAAA
This sequence comes from Vigna radiata var. radiata, assembly GCF_000741045.1. Taxonomy (NCBI): domain Eukaryota; kingdom Viridiplantae; phylum Streptophyta; class Magnoliopsida; order Fabales; family Fabaceae; genus Vigna; species Vigna radiata. The sequence continues at coordinate 117,664 of NW_014544149.1, read as the reverse complement.
ACCAAGTATAATACCACTAAAACCACCTTTGACTCTCTTATTCTTTAACTTAAGCAAAATGCATGATGTCAAGCTAGTTTCTAAGTCAAAAAGGATGTGTTTAGTACCAAATTTAGGTATAAAAATAACGGTTTTTGAACCGCTATCAGAATGCCCGTTCGATCCTTACTTATGCTTGACCGGATGACCTTTATTTTTGTTTTGTTCAAATTTGGGAATTGAAACAAGTAAGACCGACTATTCCTGTTTTATGTTTTGACCGTCTAACCATACTTTACAAGTCGTTTTCAAGTTAAAAAAAAAAAAAAAAACTAGGTGGAAAGGATATTTGCAGTTCAAGTAAAGTTTCACCCCTTGTGGAATTCCAAATAAAATGTTATGAAGATTTTATTAAAGAAAATAAAAAGAAAAAGAAAAAAAAGTATGATTATGTCAAACTTACGATCAAAATACACTGTACACATGAAAAAACAAAATAACTACATAAATGGAAGAGATAAATCAATGCAACATAAATAGAAAATTAAAATGCAATAATAAATTTTATCAGCATATTAAGAGATACAATTTGTAAAAGCTGTTAAATTTATTAGTGTTTGCTAGAAATCTTTATTCTGAAAAATTATTATTAACTTTTTTTAGTTATTTAAATTAAATTTCTTTATAGTTTGAATTCACTTATCATTATGGTGAGAATTAGAATTTTATTTTTATCCTACATATGAACTTATTTAAAAGTTATTAAGAATAGTTAAAAAAATATAATGAAATAAATCTAATAATTCCTGTAAATTATATGTAATGACAATGTTACTCTTAAAAGATAACGTATTAGTCTTTCTAACACCTAAAAACATCTAAAAATCTATGTATAATACAAACATTATGATTCATAAGATCTATTACAGAGTTCATCATAGGAACAGGAAGAACAAGATGTATCATATTTTCTATATTTGTTTGGATAGGATTAAAGAAAGCGGTTATGAGGCAGGAGGAGTTGATGAATGAAGTGGAAAGTATAGAAAAGGGTGAATTTTGGGTTGTATGAAAGTGCGGGGGAAGTTTTTGTTGAGTGGTCTTAGATAAAAGAAAAAAAAGTGAGAATGTGATGATGGTGCATTCTGAAAAAAGAAAAGTGAATGTAGGTGGGAACATTAACTTAATAACTAAATTTGGAAGCAGAAAATGTGGAGGTGGTGAAAGGGAGGAGTGTGGAAGAATGGTTAAGGAAAAGTTAAACATTGTATGGGAAATAAATGTGAAGAGAATCTGGAGAGATATAAAGATGGTGAAGGCATATCTTATGTGGTCCATTCATGGTCTGGCTGCTGCTCCCCACTGTGGTATTGTGGGAGAACACATTATTATTCACTTTCTTTCAATTCCCTTACTTCATCACTTCATCTTTTGACCCTCCAACCTTCATCATCATCATCATCATCATCCCTTTCCATAATTACTTTCTTCCACCCTTTTCACTCCTTTTCTTCTTCATCATCACCTTTTTCATCTCTCTTTTTCTTCTTCCTTTTTTCTTCTCCCAAATGCATAGTTCAAGTGTGCAACGAGTTTCATTACATTGGAATGGAAAATAAAGTTAGAGTTTGGTTAGACAAGCATGTCGTGCTCTCTGACAGTTTATGAAATCTTGATGATGAGGAATGAGACTATCAAAAGCTGAATCATGTGTGGTCTCCATATGTAAGGAATAATATTGTGACCAGCTAAGGAACCACATTGTAAAATGTTAGACACCTCTTCAATCATTCTAAAATTGAACACAACCCTTTGCGACCTATTAACATTGTCTTTTCAAAATATGGATTTTTTTCTTCTTTATCAATGTTAAATGTTCATAACTACACGTAATTAATATAAACAAATAAGTTCAAAATATGAAGGAAAAATATTCAAGTAAAATTAAGTCACAATCGTTAATAATTTAGAGGTTTTCTAAATATAAAATAAATGGTAAAGAAGAAATTGGATGTTACAAGAAGTATTGTAAGAAAATGCCTTCAGGATTATGGTCTTAACCTTTTTCTAATTTAAGCAGTTTGACTATTAATAAAGACAATGTCATAAGTTTTTATGTTTTTGGGTGGACAGACATATATTCATGATCACACGTGTTTATTTTTCTTTCTACTCTTCTGACCGATGTGTTTTCTTCTAGTATGGTGTGAAACTTTCTTGGTCGAGAAGCCTGCAGTGACCTTGCGATACTCAAATAATTGATATACGGTAAATGGTAATATTGAATATATACGGTTTTTTTCAAGAATGGGAATTAAATTTTGTTATACAGGTTAATGCATGTCTAGTTATATATCAATCGCCTCTCTTACACATAGAAAATTAAAATCTTTTTAACATTGCTAACATTCATTTTTTAAATGTAAATAAAATTTGAAAGTTGTAAATAAATTTTCGAATAATTAATAAACAGCTTAGAATGAAGAAAGTTAAAAGGGAAAAGAGTTAATAAAAGGCTAAAATAGATAACTTTTGAAAATGAAAGAGATATAAAGAAGTATTTAAAAGTCAAATAAGCAAGATTCGGAAAAAAATTAATAAATTATATTAAATTATTCTAGAATCCTTATAGCTTGACAAGCTTCTTTATCTTACGCTTACATTACAACTCTTATTATTATCATTATCTTAATTTTCTAATGATAATTAACCACAAACATACCCTTGATTCTATGTTTTTTATTATTAAAATAGTTAAATATTATCTTTTTTGTTTGAGACTTCGTAAAAATAAATAAGTAACAGTGTATTATTTTTGGCAGTACGGTATAATAAACAGTCCTCGTCGCTCCTTCCCCATTCATTCTGAGAAAGAAGTTTGTCATTCTGACAAAAAAAAGAAGTTGTCGACATATTAATACTCAATAATTGCCTTTACCCTTATCTTATTATTATTATTATTATTATTATTTTGATACAACAAGTTTTTGTTTTATTTCGATTGAAAACTATTTTATAAGTAGAAAAAAACAGCGAAACCTCCAAAACACAATATATAAATAGTTAATTATGTATATTATGATAAAAATATATTCTTATTAAATATTTAATACGTCCTTATTAAATTCTCACAAAATCTAATCTTCGCGTATCTAACCTGAGGTCAAGAAAAAAAACAAAATAAATTCTCTAAATCTAAATATAGATTATTTATTTTATCAATGCATATAAACTATAATGGCGTTGCAGTTAATTATTTACAATATATATGTATAATTTTACTAGACAATTTTTGATTTGTGATATCATGATAGTTATTAAAGTGAGGAGATTCTTCATTAAAAAAAGTTATGTATTTTAAAGTGTGGTGTAGAATTACATGGTTAAGTAAATCACTTTATAACGATTGAAAAATTAATTAATTTGACATATGCAAAATACACGAGGACAGTTAATCGAAGAAGTACCATTTTTAAAAAATGTTTGGCTATATGAGTACGTGGGGCCTCACCTTTTTTGTCTACCACAAACTTGTGAAAATTTATATGGGAGACAAACATAAGGGAATCTAACAGTGAAAAATAAGTTATATGGAAACTGCTACCTTAATTAATTTTACTTTTCACTGTCTAACGTCTAAATCTCACTCTGAAAATTCACAAAAACACCAGCAAATAATCAATAATTTATACAAGAAAATACCATTTTAAGATAATAAAGATTTATGAATCCTTTCTTTTTCTTGTCATGTTAACCTCGTCTTATTCTAATTTCGAGTCAAATAAAGCTTTGATAGACAAGGAAGAAGCACATTGTGTGACATTTCGTATTAACTTTATAAAACTTCATTTTAAATTATACTTTAGTATTTGTTAATTTTTTTTTTAAAGTTTATATTAATTTTAACAATCCCTTTTTCTATTTTGTAAAACACAGTAAATTTGAACAAATTTATAGTGCATGTAAATAAGCTGTGACAAATTTAAAAAGATGTAAAGTGAATGTTTGGTTTGCTATTTCTGATCCATGTTTCAAGTAGTTAAAGTAGGCATGAAACAATTAACCAGTTTACTAGAACGCACTTCCAAGTTACAAGGATAATTATGAGAGGATCTAACACTGCAAAAACAAAAAGTTAGAAAAATTTAAGAAGATGAGAATTAAAATTAGAGTTAAGTAATAGATAGATATTAAATTTAATAATTAAAGTGTTTTATGATATGATATGATATGATATAAATAGAGCCACCAGTCAAAGGTATGATGTGGAACACAGCAGAATTATTTTTTTACATATATTGGAGTTACTTTCACGTCTCTGAGTCTCTCATGGGGACAGTGACCCACCATGTCTCTACTACACTTATCAACGAATTAAATAATGATACAATTTTATTTATTTTTATTATTTTTATTATTTTCATTATTCAGCCTGCACCAACTCCTTTAAACGCTTTACTCTTTTCATTTCTTTATAACACTCCTTTTCTTTCCTCACTTGAGCGCAGATATCCATAAAAAAACATACCTCATTTAGGGTTTCTGCCATCATCTACCTTCCTCTTCACCTCCTCACCTTCAATTCCTCTTTCTGTTTTTTTTCCATCTTTCTCTTCTCATTTCTCATCCAAACCCTTTCAATTAACACACACACACTTCAACACTACTACTTCTAAATTTTCTAGATCACTTCCAATTCTATATTCTCTTCGATTCTCACTGCTCTTGCACTTCTCATGATTAGGGTTACCTGCACTTGATTGCTGCTCTATGCCTACCACCTCTTTTCTTAGCTCTTCGATTCAATATGGTATATACATGTACCCTTTTATATATGTTGCTACAAACTTTCGTCAAATTTTTTAAAACCAACATAATTCACAAATTTTTTATACTTGCATGGATTACATATATATACATATTTTGTACTCCTTGTTGCCAGTTCAGCTTTTTACCTTTTCCTTTTCCTAAGTTTTCTTTTATTTCAAACTGGCCTTGTTTTGGGCCTACTGAAATGCCTTTTCCAGTTACTTCTTCTGTTAGTTTTGTGTGAATTAATAAGCAGTTAATCACTAACATAATTGCAATTACATTAGGTCAATTTGGGTTCAGATCAGCACAAAGGGTTTCCACTTGAGCAAACTGTATATTTTGTCATCTGATCTATTATTCATTGATTCATGTGAGAGAATCTGAACATGTATGCTTTAAAGTGATCTGTTTATACAATTGCCCATTTTATCATTCATCTAAACCCTTTATAACCTCACTATATATATATATATATACATACACATATAGGTTTGTTAATTTCCTGATAGGAAAGCACATAGTATATAGTGTGACAATGTGTTTTTGTGATACAAGAGGCAATTGATTAGCCTGGTTTTTGAGTAGCTATAGATTGTTTTATTGGTTTGTGAATTATCTGTGGGGCAGCAAGAATATGAGGAAGGTGAAGTGTAGATGTTCCTTGAAAGCCTGGGAAGGAAATAAAACGTGTATGCATTGATGTAGATGTGAATGAGAGTACAGTAGCGGGAGAGAAAGAGAGTGAAGGAGCTTCCTTCAGCCCACGTATGGGTATGAGGGACTAAAGGGGATCTCAAGTATCTGCTGACTCATTCATACACACACAGTAGGGGTTTATATAAAGCCATTTTCTACTGTAATTGTGTGAATGAAGCAGGAGATATTTTGCATCCCTCTTACTCTGTGCTTGGACTGAAGGGGAGCTCCTTCTTTCTGTTGTCTCCATCATTGATATTAATACATATAACATTATAATATATCTGTCTCCAACAAGACCAATTTCTTAGTATTCATCCAGTGGCACAAAAAGTTGCAGCCACAACTGTAGCTGATGTAACATATCGTCTTCTAGGTCTTTGTAAGTATTAACTCTTCCTCACTAGGCTGCCCAAGATTCAGCCAACATCTGCAACAGTGGCATATGAGTTTTATAGCTGGATGCCCCACCTAGTAGTACTTTTTCACTTCCCAGCAAAATCATCTTATATAACCACTTTCACAGCTCCTCATCCACATCACATTACATGGTATGTAATGTGTGGAATTCAACTTCAAATGTGACGATTTCCCTCATATATATATATATATATATATATATATATATATATATATATATATATATATATATATATATATAACTTTGTGTGTGATTACTTTTACATGACATATTTTTCAGGAAGAGAATCACCACTGTACATGCTACTTTCCTTTCCAGTTCTTCAACATTACAAGCTCAGCTTCTCTCTCATTTCCCTTGCTTTCCTTCAATTCTTTTCTTGGTGGCTGAAAAAGCAAAGTTTAGGTGATGAAGGGTCCAACAGTTCACATGTTTTATTCGTTCGAAACTTTGCCTCCTTGAAGGTATCAATATCTATGAATACTTAAGTTTTTTTTCCTTTCCTAATAATTTAAAAGCACTAGAGATGGATGATGAATATTGTTTTGGATTGATTTCGAATTTTTTCTAATATGTTAACAATTTTTCATAGCAATTTTTTATGAGAATAAATTATGTGTTAGTATTTTATTAATTCGTTTAAATTTATTAACCTAATTACAGCCCACTACATAAGTGTGATTAAAAGATTTGTAAAAAATAATTCTTAAAAAAATATTTTTCTTTCTTTTTCTATTCAGTTTCTTAAGAGTGGGACCGAGTGAAGTATAATATTAATTTCGAGAGATATGTGGAGATTTAGACACATTCAGCAGACAGGATATTGAAGAAGATTATGATGTCAGACAAAAGTAGTGACTGTATAAAATGAACTCTGATCTTTTGTTATCCCTATGACCTACTGCTACGTACATGTATTTTTGTGTAAAAGGAAAAGAGATAAACTTACCATATTTTTATTGATCTTTTGGTCATCCATTCGGAACCATTTTTATTGATTTTTTTTTCATTGTTTTTCTGTTAAATTTCCAAATATATATATATATATATATATATATATATATATATATATATATATATATATATATATTCATTTTTTAATATTTTTAAAATATTAAAATAAGTGTACATAAATATATTTTGAAGATGTAATAAAAAATAATATTTAAAGTCTAAAGGAAAATCCAAATTCGAAATAAGACATTGGGTTTTTTTGTGTCAGAATGAACAGTTCTCTTATTCAACTAATTCATATTTTTTGTTAGCAATTTTCTTTTTAACTTTGATTACATTTAAAAGGACAATTAAACTTCATTTTTTCATTCCATCCTTCATGAGTAATTAATTAAAGGGTGGTATTTGAAGCCTAAATTTGTGAGTCACTATATCTTTTAAAGATAATACTATAAATATGTTTTTAGTCTCTATATTTTGGAACAATTTTGATTTTAGTTCTTCTTTCAAACTAAGGTATAATTTAGTCTTTCAACTTTAGAAAACTCTGGTTTTAGTCCTTTTCACAAATTTTTTTTAACTTTATTTGTTGTTTCAAGCACGTTTCATTATAGAATTTGGATTGTTTACACTGTTTGACACATTTTTGCTTCAATGTTAACTGAGAAACGCGTTTGAAACAGCAAATAAAGTTAAAAAAATTTGGTAAAAATTACTAAAACCAGAGTTTTTTAAAGTTGAAGGACTAAATTGTACCATAGTTTGAAAGAGGGACTAAAACCAAAATCGCCCCAAAGTATAAAGACTAAAAACATACTTAACCCCATACTATTTTGACACTTAATAAACTTTTATATACATTTTATATTTATTATTTTATCTTTCAATACTTTTCTACAAGGATAAAAATTTACTTTTTTAGTAACTAAATTATCCTCAAAAAGTAAATCGTCTAGTTTATTAATGTAAAAAATATTAAAAAATATTATTAAAAAATATTTTTCTTTATATAAATAATAAGAGTAACTGCACTACTTCTTCTATAGTGTTTTATTTCTTTCTTTCTTTCATTGTTACGTTTTACATTGTTCCTTCTTCCATTGGGGTGCTAACTATACGAATGAATATTTCGAATATGAATAATTTACATTTACCGATAGAATATCCCCTAAAATTTTATACATTAAGAGGAAAAGCCAATAGATGTGCATTAATTATATACGCAGTTTAACTTTTCAAATCTCAATACGTAGGAGAAATTTAGCTTTTAAGAAAACCTAAGTGTGACAAGAATATAGATATGAGAAGCCTAAAATGTTGACAAAAAAAAATGAAATACAAGAATTAAATATATCGATAAGTGTATAATGTAGTTTTGATTTAAATGTTCAAACTGAAATCTAAAGACATTTAGATAAGGTTGGTTTAATGAGGCCAAATTTGAAAATTGGAATTTATTTAAAAAAGAAATCCAATCAAATCAGAGCCTAAAGTATAACTAACTTACTTCCTTGACTTCTCTAAACTCATATCTAATCCATGGAAACAACTATCGATTTACAACCTGTTCTCCTAAACTCCCCCTTATCTCTACCAGACAATATCTCCAAACGCTCTCTTCAAAAATCGAAAACCTCATAGAATATTCATATGTCCCTGAAGATGCGTAGATTTATGAGTCCTTAACCCCTCTGCTTAGTACGTACAATATTTTCAAAAGACGAAGATCTTCCATTAGATCTATAGCCAGACTCATAACCTCCAAAAGACCTCCTGAAAAAGAGTATGTTCAATCCTTTAGGATGGAATAATGTTCTCTTATAGCTACACCTGAAGAACAATATGTTATAATAGAGATACCTAAAGAATTAATCAAGCATTGGTAATAGGAAGGTTACACTCACCTTCATTATGGAGCCATTAGACTTATTCTTTCCCTTCATGGAAGAAGAGGTCTTTCTGTCTCTGCCATACTCTCTCTTAGATTCCAGTTTTCTCCACTATGAAAATGCTGTCATAGGTCAATTTTGACTACCTTACATGCAGGAAGTGTAGTTCTCACTATGTTTCCCAACTACAATGTTAGCCTAAGAGATTCAACCTTGCCTCAAAGACTCAAAGTCCAAGTTCAGATCACGGGAGCTAGGCAAGTAGCTGAAGCCCTTTGTGAAACACTACATACATCATCATATTATCTATTGGTTACAGAATCATGCAGTTAACCTATCCTTACCCTCAAGTAATGAAGGCACTCTATTTGTTATGTCTAACCCCATGAAGAAAACCCATCAATAGTTCAGATCCCCAAAAACATTGGAAATAGTCTTCCTTTACAGATAGATTTCTAGGGGACTCTTATTGAGTGTGGTTAGGAGTTTTTCTATGTTCTTGTGTTGAGGGTGCTGAGGTTCTGAGTTTTTGTCTGGTTCTTAAGGCTGTAACGATTAGTAATGAATAGGTTTGTTTGGACTTATGAATCATAGAGGAGGAAGATTGGAAAAAAAATCCCAAAATGGGGTGAAAGGAGGAGGGCTGAAAGGATTAGAGAAAGATAATTGTTTCTCTTTCATTTTTTATTCTATGTAATGGTCCAAATCTTGGAGTTGTGCTTTCAGCTTCTTGCTTTCTCTTTCTCTGGCCTGAGAGGTTTCACTAAAAGTGGTCCTTTTCCATTCTTCTTCTACGAGAAATTTTAGCTGTAAGATAGACATAGTGGTCTTTAATTATTTCAAAAAGATGCTCTAATCGGGCATCCATATTCTTCATTTCTGATGAAAGTCCATCTATCTTTTGATAAATTCTTTTGAGCATAAATTTTTGAACTTTAGCATTTTCTGTCTGCCAATTAAGCACTTCTTTAGCTTGGGTTAAAGGCTTAGATCTCTCATTAGGACCAAATTCTGAGGGGGAGATATTTGGCTTGGTGCTGATCCTGGTGGTAGGATCTACTGTTCTTTCTAGAAAGGGAAATTCTTATTCATAGTTGTAATTAGAAATCATAAAACAAGGGATCTAAGGCTGAGGGATCTCTTGATGGAAAGAAATCCTTCCTTCTTTTCCCAAGATTTCTGCACATCTTTTCTGAAACCGTAAAGGATCTTTGATGACGGTTCGAAACACCGTTATTTGCTATGTGATTTTGATACTAAAAACACCCTTTTTCACTTAGAAACTCTCTTGGACTCATGTGTTTTCAATAAATTGTGTGAATAAGAGAGTTGAGGTTGATTTCAAAAGCTTTTTAACAAATTCCCCTTGTTTTGACAGAGATTGAAGCAATACTGGAAGAATAAGTGAAAAGCCAAGAAGAAGGAGCTAAAAAGGGGTCAAAAAGGCACCAAGAAGAGGGAAAACGCGAAGCCCGAGCGACAGGAACTAGAAAACTACGCGAGAAGAATCACCGTTGGTCGCCCGGGCGTCCAAATCTGATGCCCAAGCCCAACATACACCTCAAATCTCGCCCAGGCGAGCTCCCTGCGACGCTTGGGTGATACATCACCTGGATTGGGCCTTGTTTCTGCTATGTTTTGATTCTTTTGGACCGGGCCACACTTTGGAACGCGTCTGACACTATTTAAAGGATCCTGGGGCTCTAGGTTTTGCATCCCTGGAAGAGAAGAGCATAACAATACACTCTTAGCCAATTCTTAGTCTTTCATTCTCTTCTTTTCTTCCATTGTTCATAGAGTTCCCCAATGTCTATGGGGAACTAATTTCTATTTGTTGTTGAGGATTGATGTAACCTTGTAAACTCTCATGTATTTAAATTAATTCTTAATTTCATCTGCTTTTTGATAACGGATTAAAATACCGTTATTTGATATATGGTTTTGATACTAAGAGCACCCTTTTTGACTTAGAAACTTGCTTGAACTCATGTGTTTTCAGTAAATTGTGTGAATAAGAGAGTTGAGGTTGATTTTAACTATTTTCTAACAAATTCCCTTTGTTTTGACAGAGACTGAAGCAATAATGGAAGAAGAAGTGAAAAGCCATGAAGATGGAGCTCAAAAGGGGTCAAAAAGGCATCAAGAAGGGAGAAAACCCGGAGCCCAAGCGAGGACCAGGCGATAGAAACGCGAAACAACGATCTGGAAATTACCACTGGTCACTCGGACGACGGACTCGACGCCTAGGCGATAGACGTTCGTAGTCCAGGCGCCGAAAACTGGTGCCCAAGCCTTACAAAAGCATTGATTCACGCCCGGGCGAGCTCCCTGCGACGCTTGAGCGTGATTTGACGCGGATCGGGCCCTGTATCTGCTCTGATTTGATTCTTTTGGACTAGGCCGCAGTTTGGAACACTTTTGGCACTATTTAAAGGACCCTGGGGCTTTAGGTTTTGCATCCCTGGCAGAAGCAAGCATAACAATACACTCTTAGCCAAATTCTTAGTCTTTTCATTCTTTCTTTCTTCCATAGTTCATAGGGTTCCACCATGTTTATGGGGAACTAAACTCTATTTGTTGTTGGGGAATGATGTAACCTTGTAAACTCTCATGTATTTGAATTGATTCTTAATTCTGTATGATTTATTTCATTATTTGTTAGAGTAATTTATCTGTGCTTATTCTTGCTTATACAATAGCATTATCTGTGAGTTGCATGACTGTTGACAGGTTCCTTGCAATTTAGGTCCTTGTTAAATTACTCCTAAGGGTTATATTCCTCAGACATCAGGGTATGGGTCTTAGTCGTCTTAACCTCCTGATCTTCACATCTTTTTACCAGGAATGCTAGGAATTGCGTGAACTGGTAATTAGGGACAAACTTATTTACCGAGACATCGGGTTTAAGTGTTTTAGTGAGGGATGTTAGCATTAATGAATAAAGAAGAATTCTTATATACATGAGAGGGAACTTGGTGAAGTCTAACCCCAACAACATATTCATCTCATATAAATCAACCTCCATTCATCTCTGTGCTCTTTTGCCACTGATCAGCTTTACTTTGCTCTATTCTATTTTCTTTGTAATACAAAACCATGATCTCTTTTTATTTTAAGTCTTAATTAATCTTGTTTTCACACAACTGTTCAGCGCCAAGAGTCCTCTAGGACACGATACTTGGTCTTACAATTTTATATTACTTGTGCGACTCGGTACACTTGCCGATTTGCTCCAACACTTTTTCATTAATTGTTAGAGTAATTCATCTGTTCTTATTGCTTGCTTATACAATGGCATGATCTATAAGTTGAATGAGTGCCGACAGGTTCCTTTCAATTCAAGTCCTTGTTGAATTACTCCTAAGGGTTATATTGCTTAGACATGAGGGTGTGAGTCTTATTCGTCTTAGTCTCTTGATCTTCACATCTTTTTGCCAGGAATGCTAGGAATTGTATGAACTAGCAATTAAGGACAGACTTATTTACCGAGACATCGAGTTTAAGTGTTTTAGTGAGGGACGTTGGCATTAATGAATAAAGAAGAATTCTTATATACATGAGAGGAAACTTGGCGAAATTTAACCCCAACAACATATCCATCTCATATTAATCAACCTCCGTTCATCTTTGTGCTCTTTTGCCACTGATCAATTTTATTTTGCTTTATTTTATTATTTTTGCAATACCACCCATGATCTCTTTTATTCTAAGTCTTAATTAATCCTGTTTTCACACAACTGTTTAGCGCCAAGAGTCCTCTGGGATACGATACTTGGTTTTACCATTTTATATTACTTGTGCGACTCGGTACACTTACCGATTTGCTCCAACAAGTTTTTGGCGCCGTTACCGGGGACTTATGGTTTAAGCTATTCTATTTGTGTGATTCTTGATTAATTGTTACTTTATTTTTTTTATTTTTTTTTCTTATTTTTATTTTTTCCCATTTTTATTTTTCAATCCCCAAATTTTTTTTATTTTTTATTATTACTAACAATCTTTCTCTAGAAATTTTGTGCGGGTCTCACAATATGCTCTAACAAGATGCAATTTTACCAGGATAATTTCAACTACTGGTGGGAACCTTACTCAAGCATAAATCAAAATCAATATGAGTAAGTTGGAGGACTATTCACTAGTCCAACATAAGCTGATAAGACTACAAAGCTTGAGGAGACCCTCCAACAGTTCTTGCAAGAATCCCTCTCAAGTCAGAAAAACATTCAAGCGACATCCGAAAGGATGAAGGCTGATTTTGACTTCATGATTCAAAGGTTGGGTGATCTTAAGAATAATATGAGAGCCAGTCCTGGTAAGGAATGCAAAGATGTTGTCATTGAAAATGACAAGGTTCCAGATGAGGAAAGAGAAAAAGAAGAAAAGAGAGAGGATGGGAGAAAAATAGATAGAAAAGAAGAAGAGAGTTTGAATGATGAAGAGCAAGAATAAGAAGAGAAAGAGGATGAGATAAAAATAGAGAGAGAAGAAGAAGAAAGTTTGAGTGAGAAAGAGAAAGAGGTAGAAAAGGAAGAAGATGAGAGCAAAGATAAAGAATTTTTGAGTGAAAAAGAGAAAGATGCAGAGGAAGAAAAAGAAGGGGTTGAGAGAGAAGAGAAAAAAATTAAGAAAAGTTCTTTGTGCCCTAAGGAGTGTCCTAAGGAGTAAAAGAGAGAGGGGAAGGATGAAAGCAAAAAGAAAGAATCATATGAAAAACCACTTCCTCACCCAAAGAAGGATCCTAGGAAGAGAAAGGGGAAACAATTTCAGCGTTTCATGGAAATCTTCAAGAAATTGTTGATTAAAGTTCCTATGATTAGAACACTACAACAGGTTCCTGGTGATATTAAGTTCCTAAAAAAATTCAGCAAAAAGAAAAAAATATCTTGAACCTAGTTCTTGAATTCTTTTTTTTTGTTTTATTTTATTTTATTTCATTTTTATTTGATTTGATTTGATTTTATTATATTTTATTTGATTTTGTTTATTTTATTTGATCTTATTTAATTTGATTTGATTTCGTTTTATTTTATTTTATTTTATTTTGTTTTGTTATATTTTATTTTATTTTTTTCTTTTTTATTTTATTATTTGTGTGGTTTGGATTTGATTTTGGTTTTGTGTGTTTGAGTTTTTTTTTCCAGGTTATGCGCTGCTTCTGATGGCAGTACAGACGACATCTACTGATAGATGCTAATGAAGAAGATAAAGATTAACATCTACTGAAGGATGTTGATGAGAAAGATTTGCATCTACTGATGGATGCTGGAAGAGTTTGAGAAAGCATCTACTGATGGATGCTGCTATGGAAGAGAATGATGACTAGACATCTACTGATGGATGTTAGGTGATTAGGCATCTACTGATGGGTGCCAATAAAGATGAGAAAGATTGATGTATACTGAGGGATACCAATGATGACAAGAAAAATTAGTATCTACTGATGGATGCTATGTGATTAGACATCTATTGATGGATGTCACTAACAACATTTGCTGATGGATGCTATGATGATGAACTTATTGGGTCAAGCTAGTGACGTTATAGAAGCGCTTGTTGGGAGGCAACCCAGTGCTCTGAACTTTTACTTTTTAATTTTTGTTTTTATTTTTGGTTTTAATGTGTGTTTTCTTTTGTTTTATTTTATTGTGCTCTACTTGAATGAACTGAACTGCTTTGATTCAACAGTGCTCTATTTTGTGTCATAAGCTTGCTTTTTGAAAATTCTAGTGCTTGATTGAGGTTGAGATGATGCATGATGATAAATCCCAAATTTTGAGACAGGTGCTTGAGATAATGTTTGATTAAAATACTGAGCAGGATGTTTTTCTGAATTTGAGAACTTGTGAGTTTACCTGTGTGAGTTTTGAGCTTCAGAGTTGTTTTTAGATAATTGTTATTACTTTGAAAGCATGAATGATTTTGCCCAAATTTTCTGTGATTGAACTACTTGCGTACAGGTTTCATATGATCAAGGCCATCTCTTGTTATCCCTTATTCTTTTGGCCTTCAAAATGTTTTTGCCCAATGAAAAGAGAATAATTTGTTCTAACGTTTGAACCTTGAGCTTTATGTATTGTTTGAAATATCTTTTTGAAAAATCTTTACCTTGAGTTAAGTTGAGAACATTTGAGGAGGTACTAATAAAAGTTCAAGTTCGGGGTTGCCAGGTAACAACCCACTTCTCTAGGCAGTGAGCAATCAAAAGAAAAAGCAAGTGAAAAACAAAGGCAAAAGAAAAGAAAAAGTGAGAAAAGAAAAATTCAAAAAGAAAAGAAAGAGCTCACTACAAGGGAAAGCTGGAAAAAAAGAGATTTTGTTTTTAAAGGATATTTACACAAATGTCTCTCTTAACTCAAGGAACTTTGCTGACCAAAAAAACTAATTTCGTTCTTAGCCCAACCAAGTTATAAGCCATGAAAAGCCCTTGTGATGATAACCTGCTTGTGAGTATGTTTGATTGTGGTAAAATGAAAGGCAAAATTAATTTTTGTGACATTGTGATAACAGAGAGAAACACCACAGCGTGCACCTGTGAGTTGAGTGAGACACTTTTGAATGCTTGAGAGATATATTTTTGAGTGCTTGAGTGAAACACTTTCCCTGGTAAGGAATAATTCTCTGAATTTCTGATTGCATCTCTGCTTGGTTGATTGATCACTCTTAAGGAGAACGCCTGTTGAAAATGCATCACATTAAGCATGATTGAATTGAAACATCTACACATCTTAACTGAAATCTTATGCTGAAATTGATAAAAGTGATTCCTTGTCTTGAAAAAGTTTTTGAAAAAGGTTGCGTCATTGTAGTGATTGTTCTGAAAAGCTGAGTTGCATTTTGTTTGCTTGAGGACGAGCAAAGTTCTAAGTTCGGGGTTGTGATAACGGTTTGAAACACCGTTATTTGCTATGCGATTTTGATACTAAAAGCACCCTTTTTCACTTAGAAACTTGCTTGGACTCATGTGTTTTCAATAAATTGTGTGAATAAGAGAGTTGAGGTTGATTTCAACAGTTTCCTAACAAATTCCCCTTGTTTTGGCAGAGATTGAAGCAATACTAGAAGAAGAAGTGCAAAGCCAAGAAGAAGGAGCTAAAAAGGGGTAAAAAAGGCACCAAGAAGAGGGAAAACGCGAAGCCCGAGCGATAGGAATGAGAAAACTACGCGAGCAAAATCACCGCTGGTCGCCTGGCGGTGGCCCTGATGCCTGGGCGACAGACGCTCGAAGCTTGTGCGTCCAAATCTGACGCCCAAGCCCAACATACTCCTCAAATCTCGCCCTGGCGAGCTCCCTACTACGTTTGAGCGATACATCACCTGCTTCGGGCCCTGTTTCTACTCTGTTTTAATTCTTTCAGACCGAGCCGCACTTTGGAACACATCTGACACTATTTAAAGGATTCTAGGGCTCTAGGTTTTGCATCCCTGACAGAGAAGAGCATAACAACACACTCTTAGCCAATTCTTAGTCTTCCATTCCCTTCTTTTCTTCCATTGTTCATAGAGTTCCCTCATTTCTATGGGGAACTAATTTCTATTTGTTGTTGGGCATTGATGTAACCTTGTAAACTCTCATGTATTTGAATTGATTCTTAATTTCGTATGCTTTTTCATTAATTGTTAGAGTAATTCATCTGTTCTTATTGCTTGCTTATACAATGGCATGATCTGTTAGTTGAATGAGTGTTGACAGGTTCCTTTCAACTTAGGTCCTTGTTGAATTACTCCTACGGGTTATATTGCTCAAACATGAGGGTATGAGTCTTAGTCGTCTTAACCTCTTGATCTTCAAATCTTTTTACCAGGAATGTTAGGAATTGTATGAACTGGCAATTAGGGACAAGCTTATTTACTAAGACATCGTGTTTAAGTGTTTTAGTGAGGGACATTATGAATAAAGAAGAATTCTTATATACACGAGAAGAAACTTGGTGAAATCTAACCCTAACAACATATCCATCTCATATTAATCAACCTCCATTCGTCTCTGTGCTCTTTTGTCACTGATCAATTTTATTTTGCTTTATTTTATTATTTTTGCAATACCACCTATAATCTCTTTTATTCCAAGTCTTAATTAATCCTATTTTCACACAACTGTTCAGCACCGAGAGTCCTCTGGGATACGATACTTGGTCTTCCCATTTTATATTACTTGTGTGACTCGGTACACTTGTTGATTTTCCCTAACAATCTTGTTCTTTGGGTCTTCTCCTAGGAGAATGAGATGGTTTATAGTAGTCTTCATGGTCTGTATCCTTATCTTCCTAATCTGAGTCATCATCATTGGAACTATCATCGTCTTTGTTGCATTCATAATCTGGGTCACACATAGAAGGATCAATGTCCCATATGAAATTACCATTGACTTTGTTTGTGAAAATGAGTTTTCCATCAGGAAGAACTCCACATATAGGGATTTTTCTTTCCTTTGTAACTAGGCAGATCATCATTGATTGAAAAATATGGGAGAAGCTGGTACTTGCTTCCTTTCCTAGTTGCTTGAAGATGGTTCTGACTGTTCCATCTATAGATCTCCTAAAAGTGGCTTTAGAAGTCTCAAGAGGTTTTCTATTTTCATGTAATTTATCATAATTAGTCAACCATTGTAGAGGAATCAGTTCCTCTAACTGCTATCTAGAAATGTTTTTTGCGGATTTGGACTATTGATGGGCTTTCTTCATGGGGGTTAGCCATAACAAATAGATTGCCTTCACTATTGGAGGGTAAGGATATGTTAACTGCATGATTCATTAACTTATAGATAATATGATGATGTAGTGTTTCACAAAGGGCTTCAGCTACTTGTCCGGCTCCCGTGATCTGAACTTGGACATTGAGTCTTTGAAGCAAGGTTGGATCTCTTAGGCTAACATTGTAGTTGGGAAACATAGTGAGAACTACACTTCTTGCATGTAAGGTAGTCAAAACTGTTTCTATGACAACATTTTCATAGTGAAGAAAACTGGAATATAAGAGAGAGACTCTGGTAGAGACAAAAAGACCTCTTCTTCCATTAAGGGAAAGAATAAGTCTGATGGCTCCATAGTGAAGGTGGGTGTAACCTTCATGTTGCCAATGCCTGATTAGTTCTTTAAGTATCTCTATTGTAACATACTGTTCTTCAGGTGTAGCTACAAGAGAACATTGTTCCATCCAAGAGGATTGAACATACTCATTTTCAAGAGGACTTCAGGAGGTTATGAGTCTTTAGATCTAATGGAAGATCTTCGTCTTTTGAAAATATTGTACAGACTAAGCAAAGGGGTTGGGGACTCATAAACTTGCACATCTTCATGGATATATGAATATTCTATGAGGTTTTCAATTTTTAAGAGAACGTTTTGGACATATTGTCTGGTAGAGATAAAGAGGAGTTTAGAAGAACAAGTTGTTGTTAAGGGTCCTACAAGTGTACCAAATCATATCAAGCAATAATAATCGGTAAGCCCGAGTATTGTTTCCCTAGAGACTCATAGGCGTAGACTTTCATGTGATTTCTTGATTATTTAAGAAAAATTAGGGTTTTATAATGCAAAAACAAAAATTAAATATGCATGCAAAGGTTTTGATCAATTGACCAAAAGATAACGTAGGTGAATGATGTATGAATGAATTATGTTGTTGGGGTTTATGATTTCATCTTAATCCACTCTCATATATCTAAGAATTCGACTTTTTCATCAATGTCAAAGCCACTTTCTAATTTACCCCAATCCTAATATCTTGGTGAAAAGAGACTACTCCTAATTACTAGTTTACTATGTTTAGTCTCCCTTGCAATAGGTCATGCATTACATAATTCGCACAAAAGCTTAAGGCAATCGGTCCTCCTATCCCTATGTCTTGATAATATTTCTACCGAGAGAATTCTTTCATGTCTAAACCTACCCACACGTGTCCATATAGATAAAATCAAAGATTATGCTATTGAATAATATCTTAAACAAAGCATGCAAATATAATGGAGGAAAAACTCTAACAATTAATGAATAAAAGCATATGAATAAAGCAACAATTCAATATATGAGAGTTTCAAATGATTACATCAAGTCCCCAACAACAATGGAGGTTTGGTTCACTATAATAATGGTAAATTAGATGAAAATAATGGAAAGAATGAAAAGATAAACCCTATATTTGATAGATTGGAGCTCCCGCATCCAAAATCTGCCTCCGAGGGGTGAAGAGAGTGTTTATGCGCCTCTTTTTGCCAAAAGATACCCCTTCTGGTTCGTCTAGGTCTATATATAGCACAGAAAAATAACAGAATTTTGGCCCTAGCCCAATAGTACACTGCCCGACGGTGGCTCACCGCCCAATGGTGGGTGCGACACTCAGAATGACCCCCAAAGGTGAAAAATTGGTCCCGAGTCCACCGCCCGGCGGTGGTTTCCCCGCCCAGTGCTCCCTGCTGCACAAAACTGCACTCTGGTTAACTTTTCAGTATTTTGGTTGACTGGTTGATGTTTCTGGTTGACTAGTTGACTTTTTTGCATTCTGGTTGACTTTTCTGCACTGCAACTCCTTGATACTTCAACCCTTCTTATAAATCATTCAATAAACCTACAAAATCAAGGGAAAACCAAGCATAAAACTAAGAAAACCAACTTTGACTCTCTTATTCTCTAACTTAAGCAAAATGCATGATTTCAAGCTAATTCTAAGTCATAAAGGGTGTGTTTAATGTCAAATTTAAGTATGAAAATAACGATTTTTCAACCGTTATCAGTTGTGATTAGGTAATTGTTTCCATGGATTAGATGTATCCCTCTACTCACCCTATTTCATATTATATCATGGTTTCTTCTTTTAGAGAAGTCATGGAAAGAACCTAATTATACTTTAAGCTTTGATATTTTAAAAAAGCTCAAAATATAAATGTTAATTTTATATAGATATTATGATTTTATTTAATTTCAAACGATATGTATTAGTAAATATATTTATCCAAAAAAATAAATTAAATATAACTGTAAATTGACACTTATCGTAAACTTGTTATAATATATATATATATATATATATATATATATATATATATATATATATATATATATATATATATATATTTTATATGTAATATTCAAATTTTTATAATCTTAAATTATATATTACATTTTTAATAAAAATACAACAGTTAGTTCAAGAAAAGACATAAATTATCATTACAATTATTTAAAAAAACTTACAATAGCAAAGTATATATATATATACTACACCGAATCAAAAGTGTAGTATAAACTTTAAAAAACCAAGAAGTAATGACAAAATGCTTTACTATAAGTTTTAGTTTTAGCTCCGTTACAGGCTAACTCAAGCTCACCAAAGACACTTCTAAGCTCACACCATTAAGGTGATCATTGCAAAAGAGAAAACAAACACACGCACAAAAAAAAAATGGAAAGGTAAGCTAAAGTACCAAAAGAACATACATACATTTCAAAACAAGAATATCACAATTCATAATATAAATCAAGCTATACAAAAATAATCATATCAACCTTAACCTTCGGCTATCTGCATGCATGTATTGATGTCAGACTCATAGGAGACCTGCCATGTCTGTAGTGAAATAACTTGTCCAAATCATACTACTATTCCATCATACTTCGACACACCAAGCTTAATCCGTCAAAGATCTATGGCCCAAACCACTGATCATAGACTAGGACCTCCTATTACTCCTCACGACATAACTCGTCCTTCTTTACTTGAGACTTAATGGTTATTGGAGTGTCAGAATCATCCCCCAATCCTAGAGTCCCTACTTCAATATATTACAATAGCACAACACAATAATATTTTCCATGGAATTCCTTTCACCACATACTTAATCCATACACACCTTCATGTTTACCATCCATAAAGTATTCACATATAACAAAACTATACATATCATCATAACCATTATATCATGTGTGAACAACTATCATACATGTTAATATTCAAATTACATTTCATGAAGTATCATGTACACCATCAAATTCATCCACCATAAACATACATATAAACATGTTTACAAACCATAAATATTCATTTTCTTATGAGATAATCAATTACCAAATATGATAATTGATTATTTCATATAGTTTTAAGCAAAGATAATAATACCTCTTGAAATAATCAATTATCAAACCTGATAATCAGTTTTCTCATAATACCTACTGCAATAATAGATGATCATCGATTATCTAGAGAGCTTTTTTAGCAAAGATGCAATTGTGACTGAAATAATCGATCATCAGGTCCGATAATCGATTATTCATGTCAGTTTTTTACAGTAACATGATTTTCGAAGTTGCTAGCATCTAAAACCCATCCAAATGGCTAAGTTAACATCCTTGATGTTGAGATTGTTATTAAGGGAAGCACTGGTTTAGCTGAACCTTAATCTCACAGAGTTTCTGGTTTTTGATGATGACAACACATTATTAATAACACATGTATTGTTATGTGTTACATGTTCAAATNTTTATGGTGTATGTATTCTTGAAGAACATGTTTGTGTTGATTTTGTATATGTATGCATATTCACTGTTTTTTTACATGAGATATCATNTGTGATTGCATTACATATGTTTTAGAAAAGAAAACCACATGCATTTGGTTGAACTTATATTGTGTGGCAAAACTACAAGTTTTAAGTCGACTTCATTATGAAGTAAGTCGATTAAAACTCGTGACTTTGCACAGATTTTCAAAAACAATACTATGAGTAATTTTGCAAAGAAAAGATTTTCAAAACTGCATTGAAATGTTAAAGTCGTTTACATGCGAAGGCAATTNGACTTAGTTAGTTATNTTTTTAATTTCTGTTAATGCTTGTGATCTATAACGNCTATATTTTGATTACGTGTTCAAGAATTAATTGGAATTCAACTGAATTAATTGTGTAATCAATTTGATTGGTCTGACTACTACTAATTGTTTTAACTGCCATAACTGTCTGGTTACAGTCGACTGTATTAGTAGTAAAGTCGACTNCANGAGCGTCTATTTTATAGAAAACTATAAATAGACGTGATTTTGTAATTCACAGAGACTCCTGTTGTTCTGACACTTTCATTCTATTGTTTTAGATTTGATACTCTNTGAAACGCTCCAAGAACTCATCAAGAAGACCGTGGAGATCTGTCTTGTATAGTTGCTTGATGAGCAAGGCTGTGCTGAAAGAAAAGTTTGATCATACTGCACATTGAGGTGTACTGGAAACATAATCATCTACTTCTCTCAATNATAGTTGCTTGATGAGCAAGGCTGTGCTGAAAGAAAAGTTTGATCATACTGCACATTGAGGTGTACTGGAAACATAATCATCTACTTCTCTCAATCTTGTAAAGATTATGGCTGCCCTGTTGTTACTACAGGAAGAGGATGGGCTACGTCCTGGGATAACTTTGAGGATTGTTCAAAGTTGACAAAGACTACAGAATAGGGGATATCTTGCTACTGTTCTTTGGGTGTTGTATGCCTATATTTTCTTTAGAGGGTTAGAGAGGTGTTTTATATTTTGACGTGGAGGTCTATATAGAAACCTTGTTGTAAAACCCTTGAGCATTAGAGTGCATTTGCTTCAGGGTATAGGAAGGACGCTGGATGTAGGCAGTTTGCCCGAACCAATATAAAAACCGTGTTTGATTTTCTCTATCCCTGAACTTTTTACTTTAAGTCGACTTTAGTTTCCGCATAGTCAAGTATAATTCTGCTACAGGATTTATCTTTTTCCTTGAGATTCAAAAACTTTTGAAAGTTGTATACTTTGCGAAAAAGATTTGAAAAAGACTCTGATTTTTTATTTACACCAATTCACCCCCCTCTTGGTGTTGAAACTAAGCCATTCTTTTTCCAACAATTGGTACCAGAGCTGGTTTTCATAAGATAGTTGAAAAACTAATCGACTTCTGTTTTCTTTGAATCGACTATATTCCTGGAAATGGCTTCTAGTTTTCAAACCTTTGGTGAAGGTTCATCTAAAAAAAAAACCACCACTGTTTGTGGGTGAAAACTATCCTTTTTTGTAAAATTCAAATGCAAATTTTTCTTAAATCGATGGATAGAGCTATTTGGGATGCAACAGTAAATGGTCCTTTTGAGCCAACTCACATTGTCAATGGAAAAACTGTTTTGATTTTTTTTTTGAGTG
The DNA here is from genome assembly GCF_000741045.1 of Vigna radiata var. radiata. Taxonomy (NCBI): domain Eukaryota; kingdom Viridiplantae; phylum Streptophyta; class Magnoliopsida; order Fabales; family Fabaceae; genus Vigna; species Vigna radiata. The sequence continues at coordinate 94,770 of NW_014544149.1, read as the reverse complement.
GTCTCAAGATGAAAATAGAAAAGCACAATATAATCTTAAAGCTAGAAATATCATTGCCTCTACACTAACAGTTGATGAATTTTCAAGATATCTCAATGCAAAACTGCTAAGGAAATGTCGGATGTCTTGGAAGTTACACATGAAGGTGTTGAGATTGTTGACAACACAAACTCTATATCAAACTGGTTTTTGATGATGACAACACACTACTTAATAATAGTACATATGTTCCAGTGTTACATGTTTAGTTGATATGCTATACTGATTTGAACAATACTTTTATTGAACATGTTTTGTTAATTTACATGTATGTTCCTATGATTCATTATGTGTTATAAGTTTGGAACATGCTTGTATGGAAATGTGTGTTAAAATGATTTTGATTACTTCTGCGCATTTTTTAAGAAAAGCTCACAAGTACTTTTATGAACTTATATTTGTTGTGACAAAGGTCTAGTTGAGTCGACTACACTGGTAATGGATTCGACTAAGCTAAAATCTTTATACAGATTTTATGAACATGTACTTGATGAGATTTTGAGTTGAAAAGAATTTCAAAGTGACTTTTCATGAGTCAGTCAATAGTGTGAAACACTTATTCGACTGTGTTGCTGTTATTTTTGGAATTTTGTTTTGCCTACTTGCTCCAACAACTATATTTTCAAAAGTTAGTTAGGATTAACTAACCGGGTCAGCTGTCATAAATGTATATTGATTTTTTTGACTGAGGAGCCTGTGTGTTGACTGTCTATTATAATTGTTTTAATACAGTCGATTGTATTAGTAGGATATTCGACTGAGACTGACAGGAAAACTATAGATAGAACAGAACACGATTTGTTCTGAGACTATTATGATCTAACATTTTCATTGTCCTGTTTCAGAGAAAGCTCCCAGTTTAAGAAGTTCCAAGAATTCTCCAAGAAGACGGTGGTGATCTTTCTTGAGAGAGATTCAGATTAAGGAGTCAATTGCGCTTACTGTTTGATCAACATCTGCACAAAGAAGGTGCTTCTGGTTTGATCTTGAAGGCTTGGCATCCTGTCAAGACTACTGTATTTGACTGAAGGCTTGGCAACCTGTGAAGTCTACTGTGATAGGCTTGGCAACCTGTGAAGAGTGTTGTGTAGGCTTGGCATCCTATGAAGAGTGCTGGTGACACGTTGAGGATTGTTCAGCGTGAGCGCAGATTGCAGAAGAGGGGATTCTTGCTACAATTCTAGTTTTGTGTGTCCAACTATATTTGGTTTTGGGTTAGAGAGGAGATTTATATTTTTGCGTGGTGCTTCTATAAATTCCTTATTGTAAAAACCGCAACCATTATAGTGCATTTGCTTCGAAGGTTGGAAGGACACTGGATGTAGGCATTGTTGGCCGAACCTGTATAAAAATCAGTGTTTGATTTTCTCTATCCCTGCACTCTTTAAATTCAGTCGACTATATTTGTTTAGCGGTCAACTACGTTTTTCCGCTGCATTACATTTTCAATAACTTGCATTTCAAGGAAAGATCAAAAGCTTTGAATTTTCATACCAAGATTGCGAAAAGATTTTAAATTTGAACTTACACCAATTCAACCCCCTCTTGGTGTAAAACGAAGCCAACCTGTTTCCTAACAATTGGCACCAGAGCTGGTTTTCATAAGATATTTGAAAATTTAGTCAACTTTGTTTTTATTCTATTCGATTGAAAACTTGGGGATGACTTTAAATTTTCAAACTTTTGGTGAAGGTGCTTCAACAAACAGACCAGCTCTGTTTGCTAGTGAAAATTATCCTTTTTGGAAAATTCGCATGCAAATCTTCCTTGAATCGCAAGATAGAGGAATCTTGGATGCAACTTTAAACGGTCCATTTGTACCTACAAAAATTGTTGATAGTAAAACTATTTTGAAACCTTTTACTGAGTGGACAGTAGATGAGAATAAAAAAGCTCAGTATGATGTTAAAGCTAGGAATATTATTGCCTTAGCGTTGACTATTGATGAATTTTTCAGGGTATCCCAATGCAAGTCTGCAAAGGAGATGTGGGATGTTCTAGAGGTAACACTTGAAGGTACAGATGAAGTCAAGCGAGCCAGGAAGAATTCATTGATACAAGAATATAAGTTGTTCAGAATGAAAGCTGGTGAAAGCATCTATGATGTCCAGAAACGGTTCACTCATATTGTAAACCACCTTATGGCTCTTAGCAAAGCCTTTGATAAAGAAGAGATCAACATCAAGATTTTGAAAAGTGTGAATAGGAACTGGCAACCAAAAGTCACTGCAATCTCTGAATCCAAAGATCTTACAACTACGAATATGGCTACCTTGTTTGGCAAGTTATGGGAACATGAGTTAGAACTTGGTAGACTGAAGGATGAAGAGGAGATTGAAGAAAAGAAGTCCATTGCTCTGAAAGCCGCAAGTAATAATAACACAGAAGCAGTGATGGACGACAAAGAGCTGATGACCTTGATGGTAAGAAAATTTAGTTGACTTATGCAAAATGATAGTCAACTGTCTAACCATGCAGGTCAAAGCAAAAAGAAGAGCTTCAGCACGAACATTGTCCAGTGCTATGAATGTGTAAATGAAGGCCACATCAAGCCTGAATGCCCTGAGTTACAGCCAAAGCAGAAAGGGAAGAAAAGATTTTCTCAAAGCAGAAACATGAGAAAGAAAGGAGCCTACATTGCTGAGGAGAATTTTGAATCTAAAAGCTCAAGTGATGAGGAAGCTGATCAAGAGGAAAAATCCAATATATGTCACATGGCTGAAACTGCAAAAATTGAGTGTGAAAGTGATGAAGAATTTGAGAAGCTGCCTATAGAAGAGAAATATCAGCAGCTGATTGAGACATTCAGAGAACTACATGCTGAAGCAATGCGACTGTAATACAAGGTTAATCGGCTGAACTCTTAGAAAAGAGATTATGAATATAGAATTAATAACCTTTTTATTGAAAATGAAAGATTAGAAAAGGAATTGGAAATAGCCTTGTCATCTGCTAGGAATGTTGAAATTAAAACTGTTACTGTTGAGAAAGATTGTGAAAATTGTCCTATGCACGTTGAAAAGATTAATTACTTGTCTAGCAAGCTAGCTAAGTTTGCTCAAGCTAGTGACAATCTAGATGTTGTATTGAATTCCTCTAGCAGAATTAATAATAGGCAAGGAATTGGATTTAAAGGTTACTCTAACAGAACCAATGTCAGAAAGCTTAATGATTTAAGAAAACCTGCTGGAAATGCATGTTTTTACTGTAGATGTGTTGGTCACACTGGTAGAAATTGTTATTATAGACATGTTGTTGTTCCTCATGGATTATGTGTATGGATACCAAAGGAACATGTGACAAGAAATGATAATCAAGGACCCAAAGTTAAATGGGTACCAGCAACCAAAACTTAACTGTTTTGCGGGTTATGCAGCTGATACAGAACTGTTCTCAAGGATGAATCAATCATGGACAATTTCAAAAACCTTGAGTGTCTACAATTGGTAAATTTGTATCTGATTGTTGCATCATGCGTATATTGATTGATTGATTGTTGTATGATTGTTTGCATTGAGTGCTTAATTGTATGATTGATTGAATTTGTTTGAAAATGGTTTTTACGAGTCACAGTCGACTCTAATTTTAATTCAATCGACTTGTTTTTAAATGGTCTGATAATACTTCATACTTCTGATTTTACTCGCACCATTTTTTTGCATATTCTCTGTTAATTGGTACCTTATTCCTGACACTGACACACACACACACACAAACACATATCTTACGTATGTATTTCCAATGACCCTTGATTGGACTTTGAACATGGAAAAATTGTTCTCCTTACTCAAAATAAAGGAAATACACCTCTATCAGTGAAGCTGGTGTTAAGGAACTACTGTGGTGCAAAAGCCTCCAAAATGAAAATCCTTGAGGAATATCCAAAAGAAGTGGCCTCACCAAGGTACTTAGATTTAAGATTTTTCGAAAAAGAGAACTTCAATTTTCCTGGATGGCTTGAAAGGCAAAGTATGACAATGTTGGTTCAGATGGAAGGAAGATGGTTTCTAGATCTTGTTAGAAGCTTCTATAATCATTTAAAAGTTATTGAAGGAAACATATATTCAACAGTCAAAGGCGTTGATATTATCATCAACAATGATGTTTGGCAGCAAACAACTGGTTTAAAATATGAAGGTATTCTTTCACATAAACCTAATACTCAAATAAACCACTGGCTAAACAAAAAGGATATTTTTAGAGGATGGCTTAGAAATCCTTTAAGTCAAACAAGGGAAAATATGTTTCTTCAGAGAGACTTAAGAGTTGAAGAAATGATGTTGGCACGCATCCTTTCACAAGTAATCCTGCCTGGAAAATTGCTGCCAGACGAGATGACGGACAAAGATGTATACCTTTTAAATGCAATAAAAAACAACATACCCACCAACTGGGTGGAAGTACTGAAAGATCATATGATAAATGCTGCACCATATTTTGTTCGCTATCTACCTTATCGTATTCTTATCAGCAACATACTGTTACTACATTAACATCTAAAGGGAAAGAGCATGTTCCTGCTCAAATACAAGTATTATTAACCACAACAGTCTTATGTCACTTGGACTTATCTGGACTGAAAAGGGGTGGCAGTATGAAGACAATAATAATCAGTCAAACTTCTCTGGAAATACCTCTACAGATGCTACACTTGAACTCGACTACATTTCCAGCAGTCATCCTGAAAATTGCTCTGTTGATCTATTTCAACTAATTTGGGAAAAACTCAATCAGCTGGAATCAAAGAGTGACTCCATTCTGCAACGCCTGAAGGATAACAATTAAAACAAGTACTCAAGAGTTCAGTTGATAAAGCCATATTTTGTTGTTTTTCATGTTTGTTTTGTCTTTCCTTGATTGCTACCACCTATTGTAATATCCCTTATTCAAGGAAATGAAATTTGAAGTTTGAATTAATCCAGTAGTTTGTTAATCTGTTTGAATATCTGCTTTACTGGTTGATTAATTCAAATGTGCTATGTTTGAAGTCAACTGTGCTATAATTGTCATGCATTTTTATACATTGACTTCAGATATGATGTAATGTTATTCTTGCATAAGCACTATACTTGATCTAGAAAAGGTTGTTGAAAGGTTTTGCAGGAAGGACATTGCTTTGGACATATACAATTGGAATTCAACGTTTGGAAAAGCAATGCATTCGACTGATGATTTAATGCATTCGACTACGTATAAACTGGGTTAAAAAATTCCAATACTGGAATTTGTTTCCATCCTTACTGATTGCTTAAATCATTTATAATCTGCTATTATCTCTGTTCTTTACATGGTTTTATATCTAAATTGAGATAATATTGTGAGATTGTTGATATTTGTGTCATTGCATATATATGTGTGATTGAATTGTGTACCAATGATACAAATATGTGCTTAAACTCGTGATAAATTTGTGATATTCTGCATTGTGCAACAAACTGTTTTTGAAACTCATGCATAATGATAGGGGGAGTATCACTTCTTTACACAATGTTTCATCACACACACTTACATTTGAGGGGGAGTTTACATATGACAATGTGATGAACTTGTGATTGAGAGAGCATCATCACTATTTTGAAACTGCATATTTGTTTGATGCTTCTCTGCTTTCAGCTGCATAAATATCAAACATTCCTTTTTTGTTAATGCACAAAGGGGGAGAGTTTTAATGAGTGTATGTTAGCAAGTCTATATGGGGAGAATTGCTATATCATACTTTATCTACTTGATGAGATTTGTGCTTGCACAGTAAATGAATTATCTCTGATTTTGAAATCTGTTTTTTACTCTGTTACTTGTGGAACTGTGCAAACATGGTTGAGTTATTAATCATGGTTGTGCATCATAAAAAAAAGGGAGAGATTGTTGAGATTGTTGACAACACAAACTCTATATCAAACTGGTTTTTGATGATGACAACACACTACTTAATAACAGTACATATGTTCCAGTGTTACATGTTCAGTTGATATGTTATACTGATTTGAACAATACTTTTATTGAACATGCTTTGTTAATTTACATGTCTGTTCCTATGATTGATTATGTGTTATATGTTTGGAACACGCTTGTATGGAAATGTGTGTTAAAATGATTTTGATTACTTCTGTCCATTTTTGAAGAAAAACTCACAAGTACTTTTATGAACTTATATTTGTTGTGACAAAGGTCTAGTTGAGTCGACTACACTGGTAATGGATTCGACTAAGCTAAAATCTTTGTACAGATTTTATGAACATGTACTTGATGAGATTTTGAGTTGAAAAGAATTTCAAAGTGATTTTTCATGAGTTAGTCGATAGTGTGAAACACTTATTCGACTGTGTTGCTGTTATTTTTGGAATTTTGTTTTGCCTACTTGCTCCAATGGCTATATTTTCAAAAGTTAGTTAGGATTAACTAACTGGGTCAACTGTCATAAATGTGCATTGATTTTGTTGACTGAGGAGCCTGTGTGTTGACTGTTTGTTATAACTGTTTTAATACAGTCGACTGTATTAGTAGGCTATTTGACTAAGACTGACAAGAAAACTATAAATAGAACATAACACAATTTGTTCTGAGAATTTTTTGATCTAACATTTTCATTGTCCTGTTTCAGAGAAAGCTCTCAGTTTCAGAAGCTCCAAGAATTCTCCAAGAAGACGGTGGTGATCTTTCTTGAGAGAGATTCAGATTNAGGAGTCANNTGCNCTTACNGTTTNATCAACATCTNCACAAAGAAGGTGCTTCTGGTTTGATCTTGAAGGCTTGGCATCCTGTGAAGACTGTTGTATTTGACTAAAGGCTTGGCAACCTGTGAAGTGTGCTGTGATAGGCTTGGCAACTTGTGAAGCGTGCTGTGTAGGCTTGGCATCCTGTGAAGAGTGTTGGTGACACGTTGAGGATTGTTCAGCGTGGGTGCAGATTGCAGAAGAGGGGATTCTTGCTTCAATTTCGGTTTTGTGAGTGCAGCTATATTTAGTTTTAGGTTAGAGAGGAGATTCATATTTTTGTGTGGTGCTTCTATAAATTCCTTGTTTAAAAACCACAACCGTTATAGTGCATTTGCTTCCAAGGTTGGAAGGACATTGGATGTAGGCATTATTGGCCGAACCAGTATAAAAATCAGTGTTTGATTTTCTCTATCCCTGCACTCTTTAAATTCAGTCGACTATATTTGTTTAGCAGTCAACTACGTTTTTCCGCTGCATTACATTTTCAATAACTTGCATTTCAAGGAAAGATCAAAAGCTTTGAATTTTCATACCAAGATTGCGCAAAGATTTTAAATTTGAACTTACACCAATTCACCCCCCTCCCTCTTGGTGTAAAACGAAGCCAACCTGTTTCCTAACTGAAGGTACTGGTGAAGTAAAGAGAGCCAGAAAGAATTCTTTGATTCTAGAGTATGAACTTTTTAGAATGAGGATTGGTGAAACAATATATGAAGTTTAGAAAAGGTTCACTAACATTGTCAACCATTTAATGGTTCTTGGAAAAGTTTTTGACAAAGAGGAGATCAATATCAAAATTCTCAAAAGTCTAAACAGAAACTGGCAACCAAAAGTCACAACAATATATGAATCCAAGGATCTTACTAGCATGAACATGGATGCCTTGTTGGGAAGCTAAGAGAGCATGAGCTAGAACTTGGAAGAATGAAAGATGAGGAAGAGATTGAAGAGAAGAAGTCCATAGCATTGAAAGCCACAAGCAAGAAAGCGTCAAAGAATGCACAATCAGAGGATGATTCAGATTCTGAAATGGACAACAATGAACTGATGTCTATGGTGGTAAGAAAATTCAATCAACTTATGAAAAATAATAGTCAACTTACTAACCTTGTAAGTAATAACAAAGCCAAGAAAGCTTTTAGATCAAATGCAATTCAATGTTATGAATGCGGCAAAGAAGGGCACATCAAGCCTGATTGCCCAGATCTGAAGCTGAAGTAGAAAGCTAACAAGAGGTTTCCTCAGGACAAGAACAGAAAGCAAAAGAATGCTTACATTTCCTGGGAAAATAGTGATTCAGAATCCTCAAGTGATGAAGATGTTGATCGAGAAGAGGAATCAACCATTTGCTTCATGGTTGGAACATCACTAGCAAATTATGAGAGTGATACAGAGTCTGAGAAAGAACCAATTGAGGTGAAATATGACCTGCTACTGGATGTTTTTCAAGAGATATAGGCTGAAGCAATGCGACGGTAGTATAAGGTTAATCAACTAAACTCTAAGAGAAAAGATTATGAGTATAGAATTAATAATCTTGTCAATGGTAATGAAAAATTACAAAAGGAATTAGATGTTGCTTTATTATCTGCCAAAACTGTTATAACTAAGACTATTACAATTGAAAAATGGCCGCTTCATGATCTCGACTAGGGTAGCGCTCTGCTTCTACTAGAAGGGAGGATGATCCTTTTGGATGGTTCAGTGATGATCAGAGAACTGACTTTATATGCAAATGGGGCTTTAAGGAAATGATAAGGCATAAGTGTATGAGTACTTTTTTCTTCCGCAATGAAGGATTCACATTTCAAGAATGGTTGGATAAAGCTGGTCTGACAAAGTTTGTTGAACTTCCAAGAGATTATCCAAACCTAGTAAAGGTTTTCTATTCTAACTTGAGAAAAGAAGGAAATAATCTCAAGTCTAGATTGAAAGGTGTAGATATCAGCATAGACTATTTCATTTGGAAATATGTCGCAAGGCTTTAACAAGAAGGACTGATGGCACATCAAGCAATTCTTGGTTTTTATAAAACCGAGATATGCAACAACTTCTTGAAGAATCCTGATTTGGTTGGAAGGTATGAATCCTTTAGTATTGAAAACCTGAGGATGAATGAATGTTTGTGTGCAAATGTGATTACTTGGATATTGCTTCCAAGGGGTGAAGATCGATCACTGCTGAATGGGGAGGACATATACCTATTACATGCTTTACAGACTGCTACTCCAACAAGCAAGGGTTTGTAACCCATGATTGTTAAGCCCCTTGCAAGTGTACCAGATTGTATCAAGTAATAATAGACTGTAAGTCCAAGATCGTTTCCCAAGGGACTCTTAGGCCTTACTTTCTTGTAAATTGATTACATAAGACTTGAAAGAAGAATAATTTTATAGGGTTAATGCAAAACTAAATCTATACATGCAAATACAAATTGAATCAATAGGCAAATAAAATATATGAATGAATGGACTTGTTGGGGTTTAAAATTTCATCCTTATCCCCCCTCTTATATCTACTATTCTTATTAAATTCGCTTTATTATCAATGTCATGCAACTTTCTAAATTACTTAAAACCTGATTCCTCGGCGAAGAAAGCCTATTACCAATTACTAGTTTACCATTCCTAGTCTCCCTAGTAATTACCACCACATTAAGTACAAAAGCTTAAAAGCAATTGATCGTCCTACTCCTATTCCTAGGCAGTATTTCATAATCAAGAGAATTCTAATCAGTTCTAGATTTCCCCGTACGTTCCCGTATCGAAAAAATCAAATATCATGACACCGAATGAGTTAAATAGTGTAAGCATTAACATCAGAAAAGAAAACCCAAACAATTGATAATAAAAGCATATGAATATAATAAGAAATTTGATACAAGAGAGTTTCAAAATGACTACATTGTTCCCCAACAACAAAGAGATTTGTTCACCATGGACATGGTGAAACTAGATGGAATTAATGGAAAAGATGAAAGAGTAAACCCTAGAATTTATAAATTGGAGCCTTAGCATCCAAGAAACCGCCTCCAAGGAGTGTAGAAGGTGCTCTGAAGTCTTCCTTTGCCAAAAGATTACCCTAAGGGTCGCACTGTGTCTATTTATAATGCAGAAAAGTAACAGAATTTCGGTCCAGGCCCATCATTTAGGCGCTCAGCGCCCATTTGACCGCTCAGTGGTAACCCCCATAATCGCAGGATGCTCAACGGTGGAATCTGGCGCTCAACGCTGGCCGTCAGAATTGCAGGAAGCTTAGTGTCGCCGCTCAGGCGAGAAACAGTGGCTTCCTCCTCGAAGCTGGCGCTCAACGCTGGAATTGGCGTTAAGTGGTGGACCTTACTCCTATTTTGCTTCTTTTCTCATCCTTTCTTGAGTCTAAGTCATTCCTTCTTCATTTCCATCCTTCAATTCTCATCAAATCCTGCCAAAACAATGTAAAACCAAGCATAATATGTCTAAAAACCACTTTTGACTCTCCTGTGACTAAACTAAGTGTTTAACATGATTCTAAGATCATTTTAAGCCATAAAGGGTGTGATTTGATATCAAATTTAAGTGTAAAAATAACGGTTTTTGGACCGTTATCAATGATCACATGTTAAAGTTTCAAAATGCAAATAGCTTTGTCTACCATATGGGGTATTCATCAGTAAAGTGCTAAAAATGTGGAATGTGAACCTCACAAATGAAAGAACTATCTACTACAACAAAGAGAATGTGCTGGAGAAATTGTTTTTGAATTCTGTAGGGCTTAGAAAAGTCATGGAAGGTTGGATATTCAAGAGTGATGACATTCCTGGTATTGAAGAAATGAATCCAGTGAATATTGATACATCCAGATACAAATTTCAACCACAAACGATATTTGAAAAATTTGTGGAGGAAAGGTTCAAAAGACTTGATGAAAAGATGATAATGCTGCAAAAATCATTCACAGAACTGCATAGAAAAATGGACTATGCAATGAGCATAAATGGTTTTGGAAATACCTTTATGGATGATTCTGACAATGGAAAGAACAGTGCTGACAGAAAGATTGTGGAGTCTTCCGAAACAGAATAGGGATCTTGTGTCTACATCACTATGTCATGAGTCTTGTTTGATATTTTATCTTTGTTCTTAGTTATCTTTTGAAAATGGCTTAGATTGTCATTTTGTTTATCTTTTGTTTAATCAGATTGTGATATCTTTTGGTAATATCAATGAAATCAATCATTTATGGTTTAATTCTATCTGCTTTGATTTCTTGATTGAATGTGTTTAAATCGTTCTAAAGTCGACTGTGTGATTGATGAAGCTAATTTTGCACATGTTTATGGTTACATTAATTCTTTTGCATACTCACTTATTAACTGCATAATTTCTTGCAATTACTGTGATTCTAAATTTCTTGATCTTCAAAAGATCTTGAAAGATTTTGCAGGAAACATTGCTTCTGGACTTACTACTAGAATTACTATGCATGGAGAGCAATGCAAAATCGATTGCAAATGAGGAACAATCGACTATTAGTTTAACTGGGTTATGAACTCCATTTATTGGAATTTGGTTATTTGGTTTACTGATTCTATATGATATACTGTTTACTTTCAATATATCTCTGATCTTTAATTCATTGATATATTTGTGAGATTGTTGATAATTGTATCTATGCTTGATTGAATTGTTTGCAATTTTGATTCTGATACAATTCTGATACATGCTTTTATATGCTCATATATTTCTGAAAACTGCATTGTGTATTTGGGTTTTGATTTTAAAACAAGCATAATGTCAGGGGGAGCATTACATGATAGTCTAGATTTTTCACAAGCCTACACTTTAGGGGGAGATTTTGTTTATCATGTGAATATTTGTTATAGGGGGAGCATCATTAATTGATTAATCTATTTATAGTGATGAATCTCTACAAAATATGTTGTCTAAGATATACTCTTTTCTCTGCTCTGATATATTGATAAATTCATTAATCACTTGCTCTGATATAACTTGTTTTTATGAGCTTTGATATAGTCTCATTATATGATTAATTTTTTTTTAAGCTGTTATGTACAAACATAGTTTTTTATTAATCATGGTTGTGCATCCTAAATAAAGGAGGATATTGTTGAGATTTTTGATAAGGGAAGCACTGGTTTAGATGAACCTTAATCTCACAGTGTTTATGGCTTTTGATGATGACAACACATTATTAATAACACATGTATTGATGTGTTACCTGCTCAAATCTTTATTGTGTACGTATTCTTGAAGAACATATTTGTGTTGATTTTGTATATGTATGCATATTCACTGCTTTTTTACATGAGATATCATCTGTGATTGCATTACACATGTTTCAGAAAAGAAAACCACATGCATTTGGTTGAACTTCTATTGTGTGGCAAAACTGCAAGTTTTAAGTCGACTTCATTATGAAGTAAGTCGATTAAAACTCGTGACTTTGGACAAATTTTCAAAAACAGTCCTGTGAGTAATTTTGCAAAGAAAAGATTTTCAAAAATGCATTAAAATTTAAAGTCGACTATATGTGCAGGAAATTCGACTTAGTTAGTTATGTTTTGAATTTCTATTAACACTTGTGATCTATAATGACTATATTTTTATTCTGTGTTCAAGCATTAATTGCAAGTCAACTGAATTAATTGTGTAATCAATTTGATTGGTTTGACTGCTACTAGTTGTTTTAATTGACATAACTGTTTGGTTACAATCGACTATATTAGTAGTAAAGTCGACTACATGAGCGTTTGTTTTGTAGAAAACTATAAATAGACGTGATTCTATAATTCACAAAGACTTTGGTCGTTTTGACACTTTCATTCTATTGTTTTAGATTTGATACTCTATGAAACGCTCCAAGAACTCATCAAGAAGACCGTGGAGATATGTCTTGGATAGTTGCTTGACGAGCAAGGCTATAAAGGTAATATAAATTTGTCACTTTTCTTTGATTTCCTTGTGGCTTTGCTCATTTTTATATAATACAAAACTTTATTTTACATTTGAACTCCGGAAGAACTTTATAAAACTAAAAATGGATTTCGGTGAGAAATTTCATATTCAAATATTTTTCTTTAGAATGAGAAGTCAAATTATATATCTCAATAGTCAAGTTTGTATTTTTTTATACCAACTCGCCTAGCGAGAGACCCCAAACAGAGAGCACCTCTCTGTACTCACTCGTTATGCGAGACCATTCGCATAGAGAGTCTACATGATCTATAGAACGCCAATTCTGCAGAATAATGCAACTCATCCCCCTCCAACCAATTCTAACCCTCTAATCGAACGTCTATCACCTCTAATTCATGATATGAACCTATTTAAACTTGTCTAGATGAATTTTAACTGTTATAAAGTGATTCTAAGTTGATTTAGGCTTGAACTCCAAAACACCTAATCTCATGACTTAGTGGCTCCAATTCAATTCTACCATTTCTGATGTGTTTTAGTTGAGTTTTGTATGCCTAACAAGTCACGATTGACTTGTCTGGACTACCTAAACAGACCAAGTGCACCCAATACCCCAACTGCTCAAAATCACCCTCTCACTTCCCTGCAAACAACTTAAAATGTTTCCGATTTGCTAAAATGCCTACCTAATTACCATCACAATGAAATTCTTACCCTAAAACACTTCTTACTATCCCAATTGGTCATTGGAGAAGAATTAAATTTTTGACGCATCAAACTCACCATAAACGCCAGCACATATGACTAGTCAACTCTGACTGGATCAGACGAGGGCTACTCTATGATCAGAGATGTGCCAACTCCGATTTTTAAGATTCCTCTATCCTACCAACAAAGTGCTCTGCACAAGTCACAATTGATCCCTCTAAACTATCTTACCACTCCAAACACACCCTAGACCACGATGGCCCAAAACCACTACTCCACTTCCCTTAAATTAACCTGAAACACTATTCTAGTAACTGGTTTTCCCCTCTGACAATGTTTTTCAAAACATAACACAGGCATTCAAGCACAAGTTCATCATTTTCACAGTCCAATTCGTACTCAACATAGGCATAGTAGTTCAAATCAATGCACCCATTTCAGAATTCAACATGCATATATTTCATAAAATAAATTCAAACAAAATAATTAGCTCCCCTTACCTTAGCAACGAAAGCACAACTCACCAAGAATGCCCTAAAATAGTACCCACACTGCGGAGCTCAACGACACCCTACAAATCACCAAAGTGGCGATGGAAAACAAATCTTAGAGTTTAGTTTGAAACCGAACTATGAAGTAGAACGCCTCTAGTGGCATGCATTCTAGCATAACAACATGCCCTAGGTTCTAGAAACAGCGGAGAAAGGGAGAAACTGCTTACCCGCTGAAGAATGCAAAACTGTTCAGATGGTTACGAAGTTCTCGACTTCGGGAACGCGTTGACACCACCTAAACAATAATGCATCGGCTGGATCAGTGTGAAAGGTAGAGAAAAGGCAGAGGAGATTAGAGAAAAAGATTTCTAGAGAGAGAGAGAGGGGGACAGAGAAGGCTAAGCTAATGAATCAGATTTCTGGAATACCCTTTCTAAAGTCAGGGTGTCTTAACCTTCAAGAGCCTAATGGCATCAACTTAAGGCCCAACAACCCTTGGCCCATTTTTCAGGTCCTTACAATGTCTTCATTACTAATGGTGGTAGAAATACAATAAATGTTTTCATCTAATGTTCATCTAAGAATATTGAGATCAACAGTTTGTTCAAGAGCACACGAAACTTGTGAAGTTGAATCTTGATTTGAGAAAAGAAGTATGTGAAGATGGTTGGAATAAACTTGTATGGTGTGGTGGGAGTTTAATGTTAAAAACCTAAGTAAAACTTTAATATTTTTCTAACAATAAGATAACGTAGAAATCAAAACAGGATCTTAAGAGGTACATCATTCATATTAATCATTAAGAAAAAGAGTATGTGTACTTTTTTAATCATATTAATTATTATTGAAATTCAATTAGTAAAATGTATAATCATCTAAGGTTTTATTCCCTTTGATTCTCTTATGACAATCTTTCTTATTTGATTAATATGGGACAATCAAAAGCGAGTACTTATCAAGGAAGAATTGGTTTTTGCATTGGTTTATATAAATATAAATCTCATTATTATGCTATATCAACCAATTTTAGTCATCTTATTGCTTAATTACTATTTTATTATTTATTATTTATTAATTTATTATTTGGTCTTTTAATTAATAAGTAACTTTGTCTTCCACACGAGATACAAAATCTTATTTCCACATGAAATCCAAAACGTTACGTTCTTTCATTTGAATCATGTAATTTATATGATTTACATGTTTACGAATGAATAAAAAAAAATTAATGTGTATTAAGTCTTTGTTTGGATATGTGGATGACATGGTTAAGGCTTAAGTGTGAAGATGGATTTGTAGGTGGGTTAGACGTTTGCTTTCATGGCTTTAAGAGGATTTGAGGACAATGATTTGTGAACAAGAAGATTGAAGTCATCCATGCGTGAAGCATGAGTTTTAGGGGATGTACTTATTATATATGAGTGAATTATCAAAACATTCTTCATTTTAATTTGAAATAACATTGTGCATGGAGGTGGAATCGATTCTTTTTATTTGTTGAATTGATTTCATGTGTTTGTGCAAAAGGATGGAATATATTCCAATTGTGGTATATGTGTGACAGTAGAATCGATTCCATGTTTAATAAGTTGATTGTTGACATTTTTGTAATAAAAATAATAGTTATTACAACTAGTAAAATGGGGCTTGTAATAATAAATTGATTGATGACATTTTCGTAATAAAAGTAATAATTATTATTTGTGGTAAAATGAGGTTTGTCATAATAGGTGAAAAGGAAATACTTATTATGACAAATGTAGGTGGATTTGTCATAGTAAGTAAAATGCAATGATAAAATTGAAATTGTGTTGAAAATTATTATGACTAGTTTAGAAAGACCTGTCATAATAAGACTTTAATATTATTTCATCATATGTCATAGCATGTTAAGTCCTTAATTTTTGTCTTGTTTCAAAAACAATCTGCACAATCCTCTTATTATTCTTGTCTTTCATTCCTCACACACAGTAACTTATTTCACTTTCTTATACCACACACCGTCGCCTCCCACACACCATCGCCTCCTAGATCACACGTCGTCATGTTCACTTTGATCTTTGCCTTCTCGGTTGCTAACGTCGCTCTCCCAAACTCAACCTCATCTTTGAGCCATTGGAGCTTACCTAGTCATCTACAATGAGACCACTGTTGATTAGGATCGAAGCCCTACCATTGTCGCGATGGTGATTCTGTACCATTTGGACAATAAGGTTTTCTCTCTTTCATCCACTTGGTTGTTTGAGCTTATTTTGTTTTACTAGTTGATTGAACTTATTTTATTTCGATGAGTGATTTAGTTTTCTTTTAGTTTAAATCAACTTGAGTTCAACACATATCTCTTAAATTAAGGCAAAAACACAACCATGTTTTTGTGTTGTTCTTGAGTTTAAGGCTAACTATGCCTAACTTGTATTTTTCTTCAAGAAAATTCTATGATCACATTTTTAGGGTTTATATACTATTTTTGGACCAATTGGAGTAGTGTTAGAAATTGAGATTGCAGGAAGCATTAGATATGTTTGAATGAACTGAAGTTTTTATTTTTTCTTGAAGTTTGATATTGTGTATAATTGCTTAAAAAAAGTTGTGGTCCAATTAAGTATGTAAAGTTAATTAATTAGAATTGTTAGAAGTTTATTATTTTCTAGTTTAATATAAGACTACTAAACTAAAATAAAGTGAAAAATTAATATAAGAATATCAAAATCCATATTTTAGGTGGTTATGTAGGCATTGAAAATACACTCATACTAGACTTTTCACCTTTCTTATCCCCTAGACATTCATGTGAAATGTCAAAGAAGAGTTTCTTCTTTGCTTTCAAAGCAATGCTTCATAAGATCCACTGTATAACAATATATAATTGCAAAGAAAAGCATCACAAGCATGCTTGCCCACCTAGTTTGTTTTAGTGTATATGGTGTAAAAAGAAGTCTAACTTTAGTCATTACATTAATCCCCGCCTAAGTACATTTTTATCTCAAAGTTTTAATTACAAATAACTGAAGGAAAAGGGTTTATTTATTGATAAACAAAATAACAACTTTTAGGGTAAGGATCTTTTGTGTTCCCTGCATAAGAAAACTAACACATTGTCCATCAAAAATATATTAAATGCATAAAATTTTTATTCTATTTTATTTCCTTCAAATGTGAGTAATATGATTTAATGAATGTCTACCATTTGTAGGTCTTTGGAAGCTCATTTAAGGTTTTGGAGTGTTCCATTTGTATCTAGGAAGAATATGCAATTAATAGCACCTAACATAATTTATGTGTGACTACAATTTAAGTTCTAATATAAGACATACTTTAATTATTTGTATTTAATTTTCAATATTGACGTCCATTGAGGAACTATGAGTGTGAGTATTATGTCATGAAATAAATGCACATGATTATATGTACGAACATTATTGACTCATGGAATAAGGTAATAAAAAAATAATTAAATACTTATCTAATTGTTAGTTACAATATTGTTTAAATTTATTATGTTTCTTTTGTAGATATTTAATCATTCATTCTCGTTAGAAGGTAGACAGATGAAAGAAATTAGAACCAAGTGGGTTTCCTTTCTTTTGTGTGTTGTTGATAACTTGTAGAAATATCTTAGGTATATAGTATTTTACAATCTTTTGGAGAGTATTTGTAAAAGTTGTCAACATTGTATGTTTATGAATATACAATTTCATGTTTTAGAATTAGTTAAACAACTTTACTGTATGAATTGATTTGCTTGGGAATTGTTTGCTCTGGTGACATATTGTTTAGAATTTGTAGATAAATTGAATGGAGAGGAAAATGATAAAACAAAAAAAAAATACTAACTTACTATGACAGATTTTGAATTAGCTATCATAGTAACTTTAAACGTACTATGATACACTCATTTATACCTGTCATAGTAGGTCTACTTACTATGACAGATCTCCAAATACTTGTCATAGTAAATTAGACTTACTATAACAGAATTTTGAAAATGTTACAATAAGCTTACCATGATAGGTTTTCCAAAATGTGTATGAGTTGTGTAAAAAAAGATAGGCCAAGTGTCTCAAAAAAGAGGGGGAGGGGGTGAATTGGTTCCCTTTATAAACATATGTTCTTTTAAAAATCTTTCGAGATTTCTTAGAATGCAATCAATAAAGAATGAAATGCAATATAAAATTGTAGGGAAAGAGAGAAACACACAACATTTTATACTAGTTCGACCAACTTGCCTATGTCCAGTCTTCTTTCAATCAATCTTAGATTAAAAGGAATCCACTATATTGATTTAGTTCTTACAAGCAAGATACAGAGACAACCCTCTTAATGTACTCTTCTCTCAACTCCAAATCAACTATAACAAACACCTAGAAAGAACAACCTTTTTCTGTCAACCCGTTCTTGATTGTAGATAACTCTGATCTCTAGAAAGTACACCTCAATGAGAAAGTATGGTTAGTCTCTGACAGCACTTCAATTCTTCAAGAATCCTTATGAATTTCTTCAAAATGTGGTAGTCTTGATTCTTGTAGAGTTCCAGACGCTCCTTTAATAAAATCTCAAGAAACAAATCAGATATTAAAGATATGAATCATAAAACTGTTGAAAATAGAGAGCAATGCGTCTATTTATATATTTTCTCAACTCAGACAAATTTTAATCGATTACGCATATAATGTAATCAGTTAAGCTATTGATTCCGCATTAACAGATTTACATTTCATAGCATTTAACAGATTAAGTAGCGCATGCAATCGATTATCCAAAATATATATGTCACAATATTTAAAAATATGATCGTTGTGACAATTATGGTTGTTCATTAAAAAGATTTTCATATAAAGCACAATTTAACCAATTAAGAAATAAATGTAATCAGTTAAGTTCCAAACATAAGCATTTTGAAAACTTTTTAATTCAAAAATACATCAATGCACTCAGTAATCATATGTAGGCATTACCACGAGTTTTAATCGATTATTCCCATAATTTAATCGGTTAAAATTTGATGTTTTTCCACACTTAAGCATGTACTGATATCTAATGAATATAATAGATTATGTAAACAATGCAATCGATTAATTCATACAAATATGCAATGTGCAAAGTATTTTATCCATAGATTCATTATCAAACAATGAATACACAACACATATAGTTCAAGCACATACACAGATATAAACAAGCAACAGTTTTGCCATATAGATGTTCAAGAAACTATAAACATTTCTGTTGTCATCATCAAAAACACATATGTGAGATACGGGTTTAGTTTTACATAGCTCCCCCTTTTTTGATGATGCACAACATGAAACTATTTTCTAATTACTTCTCCCACTTTGGGCATTAGCAAAAAGATGGCAATTTAAGCAACAAGAAAATAAAGTGGAGTAAGAGATACATCATAAAGAAATTCTTACTGACCATTTGAAGAATGTGATGCTCCCCCTATCATAATGCAATATAGCACTTTAAATAGTATGAGCAAATATGAGATTTATAATAGATCAAAGCCCATAGTATTAGATGAACACAATATAATTGTATGAAATATCAAAGTATATACTGAGTTCAGCAAAATGTATCATGATGCATGATACTCCATTTGCAAAATATTAAAGATTATTATGCAGTAGATATGAAGCATAAAGTATGATTGCAGTAACAATGCATGATATCATTTTGTACAAGAGGAAAATGAATATATCAAAGTAAGTGATTCTGCAACATTTTGTGCAATGTTCAAAAATGAAGCATATGAAATTATTTTCAAAGAATTTTTGAATAATATGCTACATTTAATGCTAAATATGTATAGAATAACAGTTAAAACATGTTAAGCAGTTATATCAGTAGATATAAACTTAAAAAAACAAGTAAAATTATTTTTAATCGATTCTGTTTACTGTTTAGCCGATTAAAATCATGCTGAGTTCACTAAAATAGATAAGATCATTACATCTTTCAAGGTCAGTATAAAACCTACATAACATAACTTTTCTCAACAATGTTGAGTGTTAGTCCAGTAATAAGTAATAAATGTGCAAAGATTCATATGACAGTGAAAAATATTCCAGATTGCATCCATTCATATAATTCAATATCATTCACAATCAGATTTTATCCAATCATTCAAGTAGAATGCATTAACACAAAGAGCATTGGATAAGAAATCAAAAGCATATATTTCATTCAACCCAAAATAATGCTCAAAATAGACCAAAGTAACAAAGTTTAAAAGACAAAAACCTTATGGCCAAATTATAGTTTTCCTATCAAAAAAACAAAACAGAAGCTATTATAGACTATAAGTCCTAATCTGAGTTTGAGATTTCAATAAACTCGTCTTCTGTTTGGTCTTCAACATCATCAATGTCTTCTTCAATAGTACCTCCAAACGGATTGATCTCTAACACTTCATCCAACTTTCTATGTGCTCTGCCCAGTGACTTCTGAATCTTGGTCAGCTTGGCAGATTGTCTTTTGAGCTGATAAAAACATATTTTTCAAACTTTGTCTTTGGTTTGAAACAATATTCAGATTTGTCAACACCAAGTGGTTCAACCTCTTCAACCACATGAATATGCTCATCTTTAAAAGACCAACCATTCTCATCTTTTAATAGTCCCATATGGTGTCAGGACAACTTTTCAATAATATTTTTCCTTGAACAACCCAACGTAACCTGATTAGTGAGGTCAATGTACTATTTCTTATGAAGATAGCATAAGGGAGATGGTAAGTTTTCTGTTTGTTGACCTTGATCATGTGATCACAAATGACAGAAATTCAATTGGTTGGAACCTTAGCTCTCAATGCATGTATCAAATAAACATCTTCAGTTGTTAGTTGAGCATGGTTTGCTCCCCTTGGTACCAGAATCCAGGCCAAAACAAATGCACACATCCTCTCATCCCTTTTCGTACCACCACTCTTAAAAGAGTGAAGTCCCTTGGCTCATCTGGGAACCTCAAGAAATTTTTGTAAAAGCCCATGTTGTTGATTCTAGGAATGCCCTGGTATGACTTAAGTCCTTCTGGATGAAATCTCGCAATGGTTATCCACATTGCTTCATCAATCTTAATATCAACACCTTTAACCCTAGAATAGATAAGACCATCTACTACCTTCAGGTTCACATAGAACACCTTTACCAGATCAGGGAAATAGTCTCCATTCATTTCAAAAAAATTTGTTAGACCCTGATACACTGGCCATTCTCGAAAGATAAAATCCTCATTGCGAAAGTAGAGGAGACTAAAAGACTTATGTTTTATTACCTCTTTAAACCTTCAGAAGCTGATGAAATTGGTTTATGCATCTTCATCACTCATCTAACTGGAAGGAGTAACATGTTTGACCATAGGTGCAACTCTTTTCCCGTGACGGGATGAAGAATAAAACATTTCAGAATAAGGGTTAATGAAAATCTCCTTCTTAGATAATGTTTAGAGTTCAAATGCTAACACTAAGCGGCCAATGATCAAATTAATCGATTAAACCCTATAACCTATTTCATTAAGTATTAGAAGAGGCCGATTTGAAAATTTAAAAATTTGAAAAAGCTCACCTTCTTGACTTAATCGATTGTCCAAAGTGTTTAATTGATTGATTCCAATCAACACACAGAAACAACAATCACACCAAACAGTAAAGAATATTAATTGATTACATAAGTTCCTTCCTTGGGTCTTTTTGCCTTTAGTTCCTTCACTGAGAAAAGTCTAATTGATTACATTATTTATATAATCAGTTAAAATTTGCAGAACATGTTTCCATACAAGATTTCACACCAAATCAAAACAAATCAATAATATACGTCGAGATGAGTATTATAATAAATGTATGATGAATGATTGACAAAATTAAATCATGTTACCACTTATAGACTTCAAAAAGCATATGATTCATCCTTTAAGCCTTCCTTGGTTCTTTTTGCCTCCAGTTCCTTTACTTACCTGCAAAAACATCATATGGTTTGGAAACAGGTACCCCAAATGTACTTGTGGCCTTTTGTGTTAGTGGTCTAAGTTGGTTTCTCGGTAATCCATCGTATGTTCCCTTGGGAAACCAACTTTATTATAATAATAAGATTTTGAAATTTTTGGGTACAAACAAAGTCCCACATCAGAAAAAAAATAAGAGATGGACATGAGTTTATATACACATAAGATACCTGCATTGAAAAGAGGCCTTTTGGAGTGGTACCAAGAGCAAATCCCTGAGGTCTTGGCCCAAAACGGACAATATCTTATCAGTGTCGAGACTTATGTGTATGTGTGAGTGTGGAACCCCTCCCTACAAATGGTATCAGAGCCCATGGTTCAGGTCTGGTGACCGGGCTCAGACGAGTACGTCCCTCCATGATCGGGTGAAGCCCTGGAAGGTGGGCCAGTGGTCGATAGCCTGGAAGTGAATCATGACAGGTGGAGAGCAAGAGATGCTCAGTGTTTGACCATGGATTGTGAGAGAGAAATGTTGACCATGGTGTACTCGAGGATAAGAAAGAAGACTTCCGCTGTAGGGGAGGTGGTCCTTTGTTTGAGGGGAGGATGTTGGGTACAAACAAAGTCCCACATCAGAAAAAATAAGAGATGGACATGAGTTTATATAGACATAAGATACCTCCATCGATAAGAGGCCTTTTGGGTCAAAGCAAATCCGTGAGGACTTGGCCCAAAGCGGACAATATCTTATCAGTGTGGAGACTTATGTGTATGTGTGAGTGTTGAACCCCTCCCAACAAAGTTTGTTGGGATAAACTTAAATTTTAGGTTTTTATTAATATTTTTTTTAATCTTATTTTATTAGTTTTTGGGTCTAGTAATATTGAGTTTAATTTGATATAGATAAAATAGGGATAGGTAGTTATGATTTTCGGTACAATATTATTTTATGATAGGTTAAGAAGATTTTATTTTTTAAGACAGTTGATATTTTATTTTTAGATTTTATTTTTATTCCCGTAATATTGTAAGTATCATGGCTATTTAAAGCCCTTCAATTATCAATAAATAACAAGACTTAATTTTGGAAAAATATATGAGTGTGTATCGTGAGATTTTCCCAACAATGGTATTAGAGCTTTATGCTCTGAGTACCGAGAAATAGAGAGAGAGAGAGAAGAGAGTCAAACACTGTGAGAGAAAAAGTGAGTGTTTGATTTTTTGTGAGAGATGGCAAAGGTAGTCAATGGGATGAGTGTGCCACAATTGTCGAAAAATATCAATTACGACAATTGGTCTTTGTAGATGAAGGTTCTTCTTGGATCCCAAGATGTATGGGACATAGTGGAGGACGGGTACAATGAACCCACGAATGACGAGCATCAGACAGCGAACCAGATTGCTGCGTTGAAAAAGACACGAGTGAAAGACAGATCGAATTTGTACTTTCTCTATAATGCAATGGATGAATCTGGATTCGAGAAAATAGCTAATGCAAAATCAACAAAGAAGCATGGGAAATTCTGAAGGTGACATACAAAGGAGATACCCGCGTGAAGCAAGTCCGAGTACAAGCTCTCAGAAGAGAGTTTGAACATAAGGAGATGGATGAAAATGAGGGAGTTGTCGAGTTTATAACTCGAGTGCAGAAGATGGCCAACCAACTCAGAATGAACGGAGAAGAGGTTCCTTCTAACCGAGTTGCGGAAAAGATCTTGAGAAATCTGACGGATGATTTTGAAAGTATCGTGGTCACTATTGAAGAGACAAAGGATATGTCAACTCTCACTATGGAGGAGTTATCTGGGTCATTAAAAGCCCACGAATTGAGGAAGAAAAGGAAAAAGAGGGAACCCGACAATCAAACACTACATGTACGGTTTGACTGGAATAAATCTTGGATTATGTAGAGCCGAGGTCCTGGTGAAAGAGGGTGAGGAGGCCGAGGACGAGGTGGGCGTGGTCGAGGTAATGATAATGAAGATCAAATTGGTCAGTAGAATTGGCGTGACCTGACAAGGAAAAGGCCAAGGAAAAGGCCGAGGAAACCAGTCAAGAGTGGAGTGTTTTAAGCGTGGCAAGTACGACCGCTATGCAAAAGAGTGTACGTCAACAGAGTGCTACAACTGTGGCAATTTTGGTCATATTTCAAAGTATTGCAAGACTGAGACAAAGGGGGAAACGAGTCTCGTTACTGAAGATGCAGAAGAATTGTTGCTGGTAAAGAGCATGGATGCAGTGGACATGGAAAATTCGGTCTCAATAATGGATGAAGTGATCCCGGTAAAAGGTGCGACAAACATGGAAAAAGAACTCAAACAAAAAGATGAAGAGATTCAGCGGATAGGGAGGCTTCTGGATGAAGCTAATGAGATTATGAATAAACAGAGGGTTGAGCTTGAGGAACTAAAGAAGGCAAATGTTGGACCATCTTTGAAATCAAAGACTGATGAGATTTCTACCAACTCAGTATGGTATCTAGCTACTGGAGCAAGCAATCATATGTGTGGGAACGGGAACATTTTTTTTATGAACTCACCAAGGTGGAGACCAAATTTTTGTCTTTCGGAGATGACTCCAAGGTGGCTGTGAAAGGGCGTGGAACAATTCGACATATTCAAAAGAATAGAGGAGTTGGAGAGATTAGGGATGTTTATTATGTTCCCAAGTTGAAGAGCAATATTTTAAGCATGGGTCAGATAATTGAAAAAGGTAATTCAATTTGTATGAAGGACCAGGTACTGTATTTAAAGGATAAGCATGGTCGTCTAGTAATCCAAGCAAAAGCAAAGAAGAATCGGTTGTATGATCTAGAGCTGAAAATCTTGGAGAGAAGGTGCTTGAAGCAAGGTAACTAGCAAGAGCTTGGATAACTCCAACCCAAATCTGATTGAAAGAAGCAAACCCGGTGTGGGATGATGCACAAGGAAAGCAATGAAGGAAAAATTTAAGTTTATGGGGGAGTTTGTTGGGATAAACTTAAATTTTAGGGTTTTATTAATATTTTTGTTTGAATCTCATTTTATTAGTTTTTAGGTCTAGTAATATTTAGTTTGATTTGATAGAGATAAAATAGGAATAGGTAGTTATGATTTTCGGTATAATATTATTTTATGATAGGTTAAGCAGATTTTATTTTTAAGACAATTGGTATTTTATTTTTCAGATTTTATTTTTATTCCCGTAATATTGTAAGTATCATGGCTATTTAAAGTACTTCAATTATCAATGAGTAAAAAGACTCAATTTTGGAAAAATATCTGAGTCTGTATCGTGAGATTTTCCCAACAGAAATATGAACAATTGTATTGCAGTAAAAACATGTAACAAAGGAAGGTTTACTCAAATCGGAAAATTTCTTTGAGTCAATTTTTTCACTTTTGGCAGAGTGAATTTTGCTAATATACTAGTCAAATACTTAATCTTCTCTAGGTGAGCAGGGAAATCAATACAATCTTTAACAACGGTTTTTACTTCAATTTTAACATCTTTAACAGACTGTAAAACTGTATCAAGTTCAACTTTCAACCAAGCATTATTATTGACAAGGTTATTTATTCTTTATTCAAAATCTTTTCTTTCACTATTTAATCGATTAACCTCGTAATGTAGCTTCATGGCTTCAACATATAGTTCTTGAAATGCATCTAGTAGTTGATAGTATTTGTCTTTTATCGGTTTATCATTAAAATTGCATCCATTGCCTTCAGAGTTCACTAAGCTAGCCATGAGACATAAAGTTGTCTCTTCTTCTAGACTTTGATCATCATCATCATCACTTAATGAACAACCAGAATCACAATCTTCCTAGGAAAAATAGACCTACTTTTGCTTGTTCCTCCTTCTGTGTTGATTTGATTTTTCATCAATCTTTTGCTTGTTCTTCAAGGTAGGACACTTAGGCTTGATATGGCCTTCTTTGCCGCATTCATAGCAAGTAAAACTCATAGTCTTGCTTCTACTGTGTTGCCTTTAGCATTCCCTCAAAAATCAGATACAACATTTCTAGATTTCATAAATCTTGAAATTTTCTTTACCATCATATTTAATAGTTCCTTTTCTGGCAGTTCAGAATCTGAGTCTGCATCATAGTTATGCTTTCTTGAACCATTGTTGTTTGTAGTCTTGAGGGCAATAAAGTGTTTCTGCTTACTTTCTTCTTCCTCCCTCAATCTTCCTAACTCAAGCTCATGTTCTCTATGCTTACCAAATAAGGTGGTCATATTCATTGTAGTGAGATCTCTTGATTCTGATATTGCAGTGACTTTTGGTTGCTAGTTTCTGTTCAAACTCTTCAGAATCTTTATGTTGATCTCCTCCTTGTCAAAGTTCTTTCCAAGAGCTATGAGGTGATTTAAAATGTGAGTAAAATGTTTCTGGACATCATAGATGTTCTCTCCAACCTTCATCCGAAATATTTCATACTCTTGGACCAAAGAATTTTTCCTATCTCTCCTTACTTCATATGTTCCTTCATGTGTGACTTCAAGAACATCCCACATTTCTTTTGCTGAAGTGCAGTTTGATATCCTGAAGAATTCAGCCATAGTTAGTGTTGAGGAAATGACGTTCTTGGCCTTCACATCATAATGTGTCGTTCTGCTCTTGTCCAGATTCCATTTAGTGAAGTTCTTGTCGATAACTTTCATTGGTTATATTAAATGTAGTAAAAACTATGTATGAGATAAATTTTCCTTGTGTTGAATGTACACATAGGGTATTGTATTTATAATAGATGAAATATGGGCTAAGCCCAAAGTACAAACAAGGAATAATAAAAATTCAACTATAGATAAAAGATAAATATAAGAAAAGCATAATATATATATATATATATATATATATATATATATATATATGTATGTATGTATGTATGTATGTATGTATGTATAATATAATATATTTAACACTCCTTTTCAAGTTGTTGCATACAAATTGTATATACCAAGCTTTTTACTAGTATTATTAATAAAAAATTAATGAAAATATTTGCTTCTACACTCTAGTGACACTAAATTGTTAATGATTTGCAGAGATGACATAGAAGGCAAAATACCAACCTAGAAGACTCTCCCTGAGAAACAATAGGAGGTTGCTCCATATAAATCTCTTCTTGCAAATCACTATTGAGGAATGCATTATTGACATCTAGTGGATAATGAGGCCATTGTTAAAGAGTCACCACCGCTACAAATAAACTACCAAAAACCATATTTGCCATTGAAGAATAATGATATATAAACGGGTCAAACACAAACGGAGGTCAGAAGAGACATCAACAAAAGAAACCATAGATGAAAAAGAGAGAAAAATTCTAAAAACTATGGAGAATAATATTGGATAGAAGTAGTCAACTGCGAAACCTCAACTAAGATGACTATGACAAAGGAGATTATGATCAGTACTGGACGACAACTAGTAGTGGCTGAAAGGTGATGGCTTGTAGTGGCGGACAACGATAGACTGCAGGGTCTGCCATCAGTAATGGATGGAGCCAGCAATGGCGAACAACGATAGAGTGCAAGGGTTATATTCTACCACACAGATGTAAACTCCCCCTCACGACGAACGATGAATTGATGGTGTGCCGATGACGACAATTAAGGTGGAAGATCTGACTCTCCAAAAAAATGGTTTCCTTTATTCATCAAAGCAGCTTAGAAACAGACTCCCCTTCACGGGGAATGACAATGGACAAAGATAGTGGAAGATAATGAAAAAGACACTATAGAGAATTGAAATTAGGAAGGTAAAACTGAGGTACTTGGACACATGTGTTGAAAGACGAAATTCCTAAAGCAGCCGATGGTGCCGTTGACAAAGGTAGACGAAACGGCGACAACAATGGTAGGTGTAGTGGCAGAGGCAACAAAAACTTTTCTATTAAAGAGCCTTAGGTTCTAGATACCATGTTGAATATAGTAAATTTATGAGATTAATTTTCATTGTGTTGAATGTACACATAGGGTATTGTATTTATAATAGAAGGTTATAAAATACAAATAAAAAATAATGACAAACTAACTAAAGATAAAAGATAAAGATAAGACAAACATCAAATATATATCTAAGATATAACATATCTAAAAAGTTATAAAATTTAGTTGACAAATTCAATTTCATTATTAGTCGATAATTAAAAACTTTCTTATATTGATAGTTTAGTTTTCTTATATTGATAATTTAGTTTTTTATCTTCCTCTTTCATAGCAAAGTACTTCAACTCCACATGTTTAACACTTATATAGTACTTGTCATTCTTTAAAAAAAAAAAAAAACATTGATGTGAAGTTATTATAATACATTTTGAATGATCTAATAATATTGTCAACAGTTCAAAGCCTCAAATTAGATTTCTGCAATCAATTAGCTTGAATTGTAAACTGAAAGCATGTTCTAAATTCAATTTCCATAATGGATGTAGCAATAACGTATTACTTTACTCTTTTCCATGATATTACTGATATGACTAAAAGAAATACATAATTGGTGTGGATTAACTTGTATCCATATATCCAACGGAATAAAAGTTTGAATGTCCAATCACTTTAGAATAATTAGACTTCTTATATATAAGCATAAGCATGTGATTTTTTGTTTTTTTGCAAATATCTCAAAACTTTCTTTAGAGCTTTGTAATGTTCTATTCATGGATTACTTTGATATCATCTCAACATTTTAGTTAGAAAACTAATGTCCAATATAAGTTTGAGTATACATAATACATTCAACAATATGCACATGTAATTATTTTAATTTTTTTTTATTTCAAGTTATTTTGAAGACATTAAACGAGATTAAACTTATCTCTTTTATGAATTGGAACAGACAATGTTCAAATTTTATAAATGAAATTGAATTGATATATTTTTATATTTGTATATATTAAACATTTTCGTAATATTTAGAGATGAATTTCTCACGAAAGTACCAATTGCAAAGATAGTTGACTTCTAAAAGGTACATTCACAAACAAACATACTTTATAAAAATTTGAATTATAGCGAAACTAAAAGCTAATATGAAAATTATAAGCACTAAACTTTTCTTAATGTTTTTATTGTTCGAAAGTTGGGAGAAATAAAAATTCCTAAACATGGCATATTAGACATTACCTAGAGTTAATTGAGTTTAGAAACTGAGCCCAATCCATTTTTCTGAAACCAACGAGAGACAATTGATTTCTACACCCCATCAGTTTGTACTTACACCTCACAAGTTTTTAAAACTCCTCTTTTGGGAGATGAGAAAGGGTTTTTCATATTTCTATTTTCGAGAGTAAAATATCTATCGCAACCGATCATTCGACAAACTAAAAAAAAACGGGTTTAAGAAAAATTTTTGAAAGTCGCCACCATAATTTATTTTGGAAAAATTGTGAAAAACCATAAAAATAAAAGTGTGGTCTACAAAAACTAGATTTTAGATTCGAGAATCGGTTACGTGTAAGGAATGTATTAGCACCCTATTACGTCTGCCCAAAAGAAGTATCTTTAATTAAATGAATAAAATTGGCGTGGTTTTTCAAAATATTTAATTTTTCCTAAAAATAATTATATAAAGAAACTAATAAGAAACAAAAATATTATTTTTTTGTTATATGAACCCTACAAGGATTGACCTTGCTCCTACCTATATATATATTTATGATGGACAACGAGTGATGGCGTAATTCTTTATGTAGAAAAAATTTTGTAAATTTGTTTAAAAATTATTATGGATTGTTTTAGATTTTTGAGAAGTGAATCCGACAAGGATTGACGTTGTTCTTACATATCTCCATTCATTACGGAAAATTAGGGATCACATACTTCTAGTAAAAAAAAAGGATTTTTAACAATGTTGTCATTTTTTTTGTTTTAAAAATTTTGTATTTTTTTTATTTTAAGAATGATGGATAAAAAAGGAAAGAAATCGGCCGTTGGCCGATGCGTACTTATACCCTTTATTTTATGATTTATTTTTTTATAGGAAAATACGTGATAAGAAATATTTTTTATTTTTGAAATTTTTTATTTATTATTTATCTTTCAAAAAATAAATATCACGTGATGTGAGAGAATCAATACAAAAAGAAACGAGAGAAAACATTCTTTTTATGATTTTTTAAAAAATGTTATTTCTGTGTAGTAAAAAATATTACCTTTATAAAAAATTTCAAAGTACAATTAAAAGAGAAAAAGAATGGTATAAATGTGACATATCTTTTCAACTTTTAGTACTTCCCTAGTTTTTTCTTGTTGGTTGTCATTGATAGGGTCTCTCTTGTGTGAAAACTTATTTTTCTTTATACTCTCTTCGTGTCTTTCTATTTCTATTATTTCTGGTGTATTTCTCTATTTCTTTTCGTCCCCTTCTTCTATGACAAGATGCATATTTATATACACACATTGTAATATTACGGTAATCTGACCTTAATTGTGAATTAATTGACAATTAACAAAGTAAGGAAAGAAATGGTGTTGCAAGAAAAAAAAAATCAAATAATATTAAAGACATTGATTATAATTATTGTCAGAAAATTTGTCAATTTTTAAAATCATATCTTTTCTCTTTAAAAAGAAACTGATGCAGCAAGTTATATTAGTATACTATTTTTAATTATTGCTTATAATTATTGACTTAATATTAGTTGAAATTATTACCATATTAAACATTCATTTATCTAGAAACCAATATTTCAAAAATATTTTCTAGTAATGTGTCATGTATTAAAGTTTGAAAATTTCGTATACATTTATTTTATTATTTTTTTCTTCCTTTTTTTCTTTACCCACCGTTAATGATTAGTCTCTTATTCTTTGTTTTTATTTATTTACTTACTCGGAGGAAATTAGGTGTTGACAACTAACTACCTTTCTGTATTTAGATTTTGCTAGATAACATAAACCTTAGAGTTTTTGTGTTTATCATAGTAAAAGCCAAATAAAGATAAAAACATTAATTTCGTTTGTGTCTAAAGAGAAGGTAAAAAATTACCTTGAAGAATACTTGGTAGAGAATGTAGCTACCTTGTGGAGAGGTGTATGAACCTTGTGAATTTCTCTAGAGAGACGCAAGAACCTCGTGAATTTCTCTAGAGAGACGCAAGAACCTCGTGAATTTCTCTGGAGAGGCGCAAGAACCTCGTGAATTTCTCTGGAGAGGCACAACAACCTCGTGAATTTCTCTAGAGAGGTGTATGAATCATGTGAATTTGTTTGGAGAGGCGCATTAACCTCGTGAATTTCTCTGTAGAGGTGTATGATCCTCGTGAATTTCCTATGAATTGAACTTTGTTTTTTTTTAATTGATCTTCTTATAGCTTTGGACCTTCCTCTTTGAATTTTGTTGATGTATCGATGTATGGGTGGAAGTTTGTGTGAGACCCTTGTTCACCCCCCTCCCCTCCCCCTTTTTTTTTGAAGATTCTGAATTTTCTCTCTAATGTACTTTTTGAACTGATTTCCATCGAAATCATGAATTCCTGTTGGACGTTGGCGATGCATGGTTTTTATTCTTTTCTTCCCCTATGATAATGCATGCATGATGCTGAATGCATGATTGCATGGACCTATAATGAAAAACCTTGTCTCGACCATTGCCTAGCTGAAGACCGAATATAATGACTTGGCTATGTAGGGTGTCATATAAACTAGGTTTACAGGTGCTAAATGAAACTAGACTTAGGGTGCCAGAAAAAATTGGGCTTAGAGGTGCTAGACAAACTGGGCTTAAAGGTGCTAGACAAACTATGCTTAAAGGTGCTAGATAAACTAGGCTTAGGGTGCCAGATAAACTGGGCTTGAGAGGCCATGCTAGTAGAGCTGCCAAGTTCTGAATTTCTTTGTAATAGAAATCTTGAATATCTTATTTGAAGAAGAAATCAGTGATCATTCCCAACGAGAGAATCTTGATTTATGGAGAAAAGAGACAATTTATCAAAAATTTGGTAGCGGTCAGGGTGTCAAAATCTCTATATGTAAGAGGAAATAAGGCGTCAAAAACTAAGGGTAGGGATCAGGGTGATGTGTGAGAGAAAAACTTGACTAACTTGAAGGACGAAATCTGTATATTAATTTTTTTGTATTTTTGAATGAAAGAGATTTGATAACTGTTAAGTCCATGACAAGTGTACCAGATCGTTATCAAATAATATAAAACGGATATGTCCGAGTATCGTTTCCCAAAGGACTCTTAGGCCTTGCTTTTCATGTAAACCAATTGCATAAGACTTGAGAAAGGAATTAAATTTAGGTTTTGCATGGAAAGGATAAAAGTAAACATGCAAAATGCAGTGAATCAATTGGCTAGAAAAGACTATGGATGAATGGAGTTGTTGGGGTTTACAAATTCATCTTATCCATTCTCTTATATCTACTCTTCTTATCTTCTTAGCTTATTTATCATATTGTCATGCAAACTTTCTTAGTCTACCCTAAAATCAATCTCTTGACGAAAAGAGCCTATTACCAATTACTGACATGTTATCTCTAGCCTCCCCTAGTAACTAATAATGCATGATAAACAAAAGCAAAATACAATTGATCATCTTACCCCTATCTCTAGGTAGTATTAGCATAATCAAGGAATTCCCTCAGTTCATGACATTACTGTACGTCTCCGTATCAATAAAGACAAACAACATTTACTGAATGAGTTAAACGATAAAAGCATTAAGCAAAGGTAAGGAACTTAACAATTGATAAAAATAAGCATATGCAAGCATATAAGGAAGATAAGAATTTTGATATAAGAGAGTATCAAAAGATTACATTGTTCCCCAACAACCTAGGGTTTAGTTCACGATGAACATGGTGAATCTAGATGAATAATAATGAAAGAATGGAAGAGTAAACCCTAAATTTGGTAGATTGGAGCCTAAGCATCCAAGGAACCTCCTCCAAGGTCTGTAGAACAGCTCTGGACGTCTCTGATAGCCAAAAGATTACAATTTCAATCGCACTGGGTCTATTTATAGATCAAAAAGATAACAGAATCTAAGCCAAATAAAAACAGATAACCGCTCAGCACTTAAGTGAACCGCTCAGCGGTTTGTCTCTTTGTCGCGCCACCGCTCAACGGTCAGTTTTACCGTTGAGGGTTTGCCTTTGATCGCTCTGACCGCTCAACACTGATTCTGGCTGCTGAGCGGTTCATAGACTCTTCTTTTCTTCCTTTTTCTTCCTCTTTCTTGAGTCTAAATCCGTCCTAATTCACTTCCATCTTCAATTCTCATCAAAACCTGCAAAACAATGCAAAAACAAGCATAATATCTCTAAAACCAACTTTTGACTATCACATGACTCAACTAAGTGTTTTACTTGATTTTAAGCTCATTCTAAGCCACAAAGGGTGTGTTTTGATATCATATTTAAGCATGAAAATAACGGTTTTTAGACCGTTATCAATAATCATTCGTGAAAAAGAGTTCCAAATAAAGTTTCTCATTGACATGATATTTATTTATGCACATAATGTTTTTTTTTGTTCATAGGTGTTTTGATTTTTTTGAAACTTTGTATTTTGATTGATTTTTTCTTGTTCTTTTATTACTTTATTTTTGTGGAGTTGTCATACATAGTTTTCTTCAAATTTAATTTCTTGAAAAAAAAACAAATGAATGCGATAAGAGAAAAATATAAGAAAAAATATTTCTCAAAAACTTTTATTATTTTCATTTCCCAAAAAAGTAAAAAAAAAAAAACATAAAAAAGGAAATCATTACATTTTGAGTAAATTATTATCATACATTTCTTTTATCAAATTTTTTAAATAATTGATAACATTTTCTGTGGAAATATGTGTGTGCGCATTGCTTGAAAACACTTATCCTCTACCCTTCCCCTAAGAAAAAGAGATGGGCTAACACTACCCATAGTAATAAACACAAATCCGAAGATTAGAGCATATTAGTTGTTGACTGAAAAAGAATCATACTTAAGACTTCCAGAAAAACATATTCCATATTGTATTATTGAATTTATGTTTAGGAATAATAATTTTGAAATAGATGTGCTTTCCGGTGAGTCTCGTTTCATTAACCGCGCTAACGACAAAGATTCCACCACCTTACCTTGACCCATGATCGTCTTCATAAACCCTTGCAGCAGTGGTCGCCACGACCCTGCTCTCAAGGAGAGACTCCAACAACTCATGAGTGAGGAACAAAGGAAATTGTGAAATTAATCAGATATTCTTAATGAGATGTTGAAACTTCTAAAATGAGAGAAGAAGTGTCATTTTGAACTGTTTTTTTATTTGAAGTAAGGTTTTGGTGCTCTGTATAATGAGTAAGCTTTGGGTGGGTTGGAGATGAATCAGAGAATGTTCTTTGTCTGGTACGAGAATGAAAGGTGTGAAGATGAAAGGTGAATGTCCGATGAAAGGGATTT
Source organism: Vigna radiata var. radiata (assembly GCF_000741045.1). Taxonomy (NCBI): domain Eukaryota; kingdom Viridiplantae; phylum Streptophyta; class Magnoliopsida; order Fabales; family Fabaceae; genus Vigna; species Vigna radiata. The sequence continues at coordinate 60,581 of NW_014544149.1, read as the reverse complement.
CTAGTGCAAATTTAAGGAAGAACCCTTACATGTGAAAGAAGAAGAAGCTAACATGGAAAATAAATTTTAGCTTTTAAATTAAATAATTTGTTACGTGTTTAAAATGAAATCCTGACAAAAAAATATTAACACGTTAAAAAATAAGTTCATGAATTTCCAAAGAATAAAGACACAATTAGAACAAATTTTTATAAGAAGGATGAAATCAAATTTCTTAAAAGTAAAAACATAATTAAACCCCAAAGAAAAATCTAGTATGGGATATGCAAAATAAAGGTTTGATTAATCATTTTCGAAAAAAAAAAATTAATCTGTAATTTTTTAATTTTCTATTTAGCCTTGATTTGTAAAAATCAATGTAATCATTTTTAATAAATTTTATAAATACGGTCCGTGATAATATTTACACTGGAATTATGTTAATTGTACAAATAAAACAAATCATTCTTCTTAAAATAATAGTTTTAATTTTGATTAAAGTTTCTGGATCCATTTAAATAAATTTAATGAAGTATCAAATTTTACACCAAATTATATAAATTTAATAAGGTTTAATACCTATTTTGGTCCCTTCTTTGGGAGGGTTTATTCAAAGTGGTCCCTCCTTTTTTAAGAAGTTCACTAAAGTCCTAGCTTTCGCAAAAACTTTGAAAATAGGTCCGTTTTGGTTACGGCGTTAACTTTACTAACAATAGAGCTGCCAGGTGTCTAATATGTGATGATGTGGCATTGTTATGTCTTTTAAAAAATAAATAATTGTGACGAGTAAATTAATATAGTTAGGGTTAAATTAAAAAATGATTTAGGGGTAATTTTTTGTGTGTAATTAAGTAAATCATCCTGTTACAGTACTGATTCATGGTTATTGTTCCCAAGTTTAAAAGCAATGGTTAGAGTTTGTGGTTATTTGCTCCAGAGTTTTCGAAAGTTAAAAGGTTAGGGTTAGGGTTTGGAATGGCTTCTTCACAAAGTGGTTGTTCTTGTTCGAAGACATCGGGCAAAAGAGCTTCGCATTCATCACAGGGTGTTGTTTCAAGGGGTGTTGGGATAACCCCTATTTGACACTGTGGTGATTTTGCTGTACTGAAAGTTGCGAAAACCGCAAGGAATGCTGGGAGAAATTTTGGGCATGTCGTCATTATAAGGTTTTTTGAATAGCATAGTCACTTTTATGTTGAATTGATTTCTTGTGTTGACAGTTTTTTGTGTTTTATGTGAATAATAGGGTGCATTTACAAATGGGATGTCATGTAACTTTTTCAAGTGGTGTGGTTAAGAGAACGCTGATGATAGAGATGGTACAAATGTGAGGCAAAGCAAGAGGACCACTGATATCGAAAGTAGTGTCAAAGAGTTGCATAGAAAGATAAAGTTCTCAGTTGGAGTTGTGGTTGTTTTTATTGTGCTTAACATCATCATATTGGGGCTGTGTTTAGGTTGATGTTAGGTGGCCAATGTGCAATGTATGTTGTGTTCATGTATTATGAGTTGATGTTGTAATATTGTGGCTATCTTTAGGTTGATGTTAGGTGGGCAATCTGCAATCAATGTTGTGTTTGTGTATTATGAGTTAGTGTTGTAATATCAGTGAACCATCTGGGTTAATACAATAAAATTCGTAGTAGTCCTCAGTTTGGTTTAAAATTGTGTATTGTGGTCCTCATAATGGTTTAAAATGTTTATCTTGGTCCCCGTTTTACTAAAAAATTGTGCAAGACGGTCCCTTAATACAACATAATACCAGTACATGGTAAGGAAACCTAAACGAACATTCAAACAACATAAAGACACATAATATCAGTACATCCAAACAAAGGTACTGTCATACATAATATCAGTAGTGTCATACATAACATGTCTAAATTCAAACATGTCTAAATTCAAATATCAAAGATAACATGTCTAAATTCAAATATCATGCATAACAACTAAGGTACTGTCCTACACAATATCAATAAACTGCTGAAGTTCAATCTATGCAACTTTTCTTCTAATAGTTAACTTTTTCCTTGCTATTGCTGGAGTTGGTTTTGTGATCGAATCTTGTGTTGGTAGTGGTGGCTGAGGAGATTGGTCACTTGCTGGTTCTTGTGTACTTTGTGCTTGTGATGGTTGTGTTGTTTCTGTTGGTTCTATGATGGGTGGACATAAAGGGCATACTTTTTTGCTGTGCCCCAATTGACGACAGATCCTACATTTCTTTCTATGGCCACCAACACTCATCTAGGTCCCATCCTTGGTTAACTCCCATGACTCCAATCTTCTTTTCTTCTTTGGCCTCCCAGGCATCTTCCTCTTAACTGGTGGCAGTACATGAGGGAAGCTTGTATTTTCCCATAGGACGTGGCCATTCATAGGACAAATGATGGATGCATATGTCTCTTCGTATGTGGATTTCATGAACCAAGTTGGTATAAAAGTGTCTGGGTCTAAATTTATGTAGTGCATCGCTGCTACTGCATGGCAACATGGGATGCCACTGATCATCCACTTCCTGCAGCCACATTCATGAGTATCCAGGTCCACTGTGAACTTGTTCCCAACAGCTGAAACATGCCCAACCTCAAAAATCCATCTTGTAGACCAGCTGAAACAAATAAAGATAAATAACTATGTTCAAAATTTGGAGATAAACATAAATAAGACAGCAAAACAATATTACCTTGGGATCCAATATCTAGACAATTGACATTCCTTTGATAGTCTCTTCTTGATCTTTGGACAAACATTGAAATCCATAGATGCCACCTCCATTCTGTTTGTTGCCCACCTTTTCATCAAATACAGTCTAATATCTTCCAGCAATGTGATTATTGGTTTTCCTCTAGCATGAATAAGGACATTGTTGAAACCTTCACTGATGTTGTTATCTAGACTATCACAACTTGCTTGAGCTATGAATCTAGATCTTGACCAAAACCTGCAGCAGAAGAAGGAAGAAACTGAGTCATCATACATGACCTATTGAAATGTGCATGTGACAACTATGAGGTATTTATCATACGTACCTTGGGGGAATAACTATGAGATATTATAAGCTTCCTCATTCACTGCTCTCATATTCAGCATCTCTCTCTCCCAAGCCTGGGGGTACTTGCTTGTTGCAGCACTCCACATCAAATTCTTCAATATTTGACCACTAAACTGCTTCCTGAAGTTAGCATAAAGGTGCCTGATGCAGAATCTTTGTTCTGCCTTAGGCAAAAGCTCTTCAATAGCATGTACCAACCCCTGACAACACCAATATTTTAATCAAAGATACATAAATCATAAAGTAAAAAGAAGAAAATATTGTAAGTAGTGCATGTACCTTTTGTTGGTCAGACATCCACGTGCATGCTCGACATATTTCATTACCACCAAGGTCTTCAATCAATAATTGCAAAAACCAACTCCAACTATCTTTATTTTCAACTTCAACTACTGCATATGCTATGGGAAGCATATGGTCATTTGGGTCCCTACCAACTGCTGTAAGCAACTCTCCCTTATATAGACCTTTCAAAAAACAACCATCCAAAAAAGATGATGGCCTGCAACTTACAAAACTCTTCTTACATGCATTCAGACATACGTAAATTCTTTCAAAGATTGCCTCACCATTATCACTGTTCACTTTAATCTTAACAGTTGATGATGGAAGAGTCTTCAAGGAGAATGTCAGATACGCGAAGCGAGGTTGATCCAGATCTCCTCGAAGCTTCTCCGACAAAGAAATACGCAGCGGAATGTATATGAGACTCGAAGAACTCTAAAAAAAAACCCTAGGATGACCTATGGAACCCTAGAAAAGAGGGGAAACTGGATTTGGACCGGTTAATCGGTAGAAATGGAGGATTAATCGGTGGAAAGTGAAGATCTAAAGATTTGAGGGTATTTAATCGGTGGAAAATTAGAAAATGATGAAGGAAGGGAAGAACCCTAGGTTTGGGGAAAGATGTTCGGTGGAAGAGGATGGATCTGTGAAGAAAACTAGACTTACAGTGATGAAGATGGATCAGTGATGAAGGACTGTCGAGGACGACGAACTCTCCCGCGGACGTCGAAGGCGAGAAGAGAATGAGTGTGCGCGAGTGGAGTTCTGAGAAATGAGGAATTCTCTCTCTGATGCGTGAGAGAGAATTTGTCTAATGATTTAGATGGCTGACGATGAGAGAGAAACATGGTGGAGCTTTGGAAAATGAGAATGAAGTGTGCTTTGGAAGGAGGCTAGAGGTCTTTGGACTCTCTAGCCAATGACTTTCAAGAGAGAATTAATTCTGGGTTTCAGAAATCTAATTCTCATTAATCTCAAAAGTAAGGAATACAATGAAGGGCTGGGTATTTATAGTGACCCAAGCTCCTTTCACGCTAGGCTACAAATACAATGAAATGTAAAAATACATGAAAGATGGCTATGCCAAGAGGGATTCCATCAGTTGACCTTGGGTTACTTCTTAACACCTCATGTCCGTAGTCATGAATCCTTCTAAATTATTCTTTAAAATTTCCTTCACGTTCATTTGTTGCCATTAACTTGGCCCTTTTTGCTTTGGAAATTGATACCTTGTTGTTCCATTTCCTTAGTGCTTTATTACGTATATCTTGTACCTTTATAGTTGGATTATCATGCAATACCTTATTTATTTCATGACTCAACCACTTACTATTCATCATTTTAATGTTTAGTTGTCTACTGCAAGCATGAGTATCAACAATCTTCCTTAACTGCCAAATCTTTCTTGATGGCAAATATCCTAAGTAAGCTACCCATGGGCACTTTTTTTGTGCATCCATGCATCTCACGCGAACCCTACGCTTATCATTCTTTACAAACTTAAGATCCCTCCCAGTATGAATAGCATAGTTTCTAATTGCTTCCTTAAAATCCTCTTTATCATTAAAAATAGTACCAACTTCCCATTTGTAATCTACCATTGACTTTTTCTTTCCAAATGTAGGAAATGGACATCGACTTGGTTTGTCTGCATTGTTATCCTCCTCACTACCACTATTTTCTGGAGTTAACAGTTGTTCTGACTCCAAATCATCATCAGACAACCCCCTTCCAATATCTTCCACCATGTAATCTTCATCACTGTCCTCACTACTATTTTGCACTTCATCTAAAGACTCCAAAGAATCCATTGCACTTCTTCCTCACTACTGTTTTGTACTTCATCCAAAGACTCCACTTCAACTTCCTCCACTTCCTCCGCCTCCACTGCACCCACTTCCTCCACCTCCACTTCCTTCATTGCCTCCACCTCCACTTCCTCCACTGTCTCCACCTCCACTTCCTCAACTGCCTCCACCTCCACCTCCACTTCATCAACATCAACTGCACCAACTTCATGAACCTCAACTACACCAACTTCATCCACCTCAAGTGCACCAACTTCTTCCTCCCCATTTTCTTCTACAGCAGCCTCAAACCCACTACCCTCACCACTTTCTGCAAGCCCTTGGCAAAGGTAAAGAATTTCATTCTCATTCTCATTTTCCACAACCTCTGGTTCGCTAACTTTATGCACAACAAATAAGTCCACTTTCCCCAAACAATTGGCTACTTGCATCATATTCATAGCTTCAGTATCGTCATATAGGCCATGTAAAATATTTTCAATGCTGTAAACTAACTCTTGTACTTCCATGTAACTGATGAGTCGATATTTTATTGATTTCACTTAGTTTATTGTGCTAAAATTAATCAGGGAATTGTGCTTAATTGTCCGGTATTTTCCCGTTTTTCTTAATTATGCTTAATTTGACCGGAAATTTTAATTTTAATTAATTTGATTTTTCTGAGCTAATTATTTGCATTTTTAATTACAGGGAAAATATTGGAGACATATTTTGGAGCATTAGGAANGAGGAAAATAAATTGAAGACTCTACAATTGGGCAACTCAAATTTTAATTAAATTGTAACTTAGTTGTCTAGAAACTTTAATTAACATTATGTGCAATGGACCATTTTAGTGGCAAAAATGTAAAGGCCCAATTTTGTGGGACACTTGGCCTAACCTAGGGTTTCTTTTAGAGGTGGACCCCACCTATTTTTAAGGATACAAGACCCTTGGGATTGGAGAAGGGAGCACCAGCCGTCACTTGCATCTTTTTCAGATTTTGGCTTTTAAACATCTTCTTGGCTGGAACGTTTCTTAGAGAGAGCATTTTTTCTTTCAATCATGTCCAGAGTTTTTGATTATGGGTGAATAAAGGAAGCATTTCCTCTTTTCTTTTAATTGGTTGCAGAGTTGTGTTTTGCTTGGAGTTTCCGTTAGTGAATAAAAAATAGGAGGAACAAGATGTGTGACGCTAACTTCAATTGGGAGCACTTTGCAATTTTTTATTTGGTTTAATGGAGTTCCGGTTTTGCTTTCCTTTCTTTTAAGGAATGAAGAGCTCATTCACTCGGAAGTAACGCATCCCATTTTGCTGCAGAGGTTTTTATTGTGTCATGAGAAGAAATTTGTTTATTCAATTGCTTTAAAGATTGGAAAGGTGATAAGACAGGGGTAGAATGCTTGTACCGTGACTTAGTTTGAGAAATGAAACTTGGTTGTTGCTTTGTCCCGTTTGATGGCTGCTAGAAGTTATACATTGTTCAATTTAATTTCTTTTCTCATTATGCTTTCTTGGAGAATGGAGCCCTACGGTTTTGATGATGTTAGGAGAAAGTTTTATTAACTTGCTTTTCCTTTTGCTTGGAGACTCTTGGGAGCTCCACTTGAAGAGTGTCACGGCTGGAACAAATTCCATGCCTCAAAACTTTGGGATTTAAAATGAAGAGAATGAATGGGATTTTGGTTGGAGGAGGTCACGGCCAGAGGGTAACTTTTAAGCCATTTTCAATTTAATTTACTTTAGTAGGTGTATGTGTCATTTGAATTGGTAGAAAAAAAATATGTTGTTTATTTTCTTTAGCTTTAAATTAGTTTGAATTGTAGTTTAGTTGTTTTTCCTTTCTTTAAATTAGTTTTGCATTTGATAGTTTTAACTGTGCTTAGATATTTGTTTGCTCTAGTATTGGGTTTAGCATTTTCACTCTCTGGACTCGATTTTAAAAAAATAACTGCAATCATACCAGAGGTCCAAATGCTACGTTTTATATGTCACATGAAAGAAAATTGAGTCTACTTTCTAGGAAAAAAAACCTCATCTCATTTAGAGCTTTGTAGAAAAAGTTATGGGTAAAACATTGAGCAAAGGTCAGAGTTGTCCAGGTCCAGCGTGAATTTTCGTATTTACTGTAGCAGTTTCGTTTTTACTGTTTTAATTTCATTTTCATGCACGGTGAAATATGTTGTTGCATTTAATTTCGTTTTAATTGAATTTAATTACGTTTTTACATCTGCGTTTTAATTTAATTTCATTTTAATTTTTCCGTATTCACCACGCAAACCTTTCTCAACCCCCCCATTTCGTGTTAGACTCGATTCTGAACCGCAAAATTGGTCCTTGAGAGACGACCTAGGAGTCACTTCCTAGCTATACTGCACTTTAAAATGCACATCAAATTTGATTGGGCGGCGACACCTATCAGTAACCCATTTCTTTAATTGAAGCAATTACTCCAAAATAACTCCATGTGTCGGGGTCAATGTCCCAAGAAGATATCTGCCCACCTATATACTTGAAGGGACACACGTCCTTTATCAAGGTCCCACCGTGGTAGACCACGACCTCAAACCTATCGTCACACATCCTAAACCCTACCCTACATATGAAAAGGGGGACCACTTTCAAAAAATAACACCCATGAGACCAATTTAACACCCAACAGGGGACCAATTTCAACACCCAACAGGGGACCCCATTCAACAACGAAAACGACGAATAAACAAATATTTTAAGCATGAACACGACAAACACAACCATATTTTAAGAATCAATGCGACAAACATAATCATATTTTAGGCATCAACAAGACAAAGATTTAATATTCAGATCAGTAAGCAAGAAAACTAACCTCAACGATGATGAACGAAATAAGCTCCTTGACGAACCACGAAGCTTGACGAAGAGGGTAAAAGAACATAAAATCCCTAGCGCGCTAATGGGTGAAGAGGATGAATTGAAGGTATGAATCCTAAGTCGCCCAGATTTTCCCAATTCGAATTGCAAATTTTACCCCAAATAATCTTCTCATAAAAAATTTTCTTACTTAATTACCCACCCAAAATTATCCTTAATTCAATTTCTAATTTAACCCTAATTCATTTTTTAATTTAACACTAACTATATTAATTTACACATCAAAATTATTTATTTTTTTAAAACACATAACAATGCCACATCATCACATATTAGACACCTGTCAGCTCTGCCGTTAGTAAAGTTAACGTCGTAACCAAAAAGGACCTATTTGCACAGTTTTTGCGAAAGCTAGGAGTTTAGTGAACATTTTAAAAAAAGGAGGGACCACTTTGAACAAACCCTCCCAAAGGAAGGACCAAAATAGGTATTAAACCATTTTATAAATCGATATTAAATTAAGAGAAGAACAATTAAAGAACCAATATAAAAATTTTGAACGAAAATAAAAAAGAAATGAGTAATTAAATCCAAAATAAATGTTATGGAAAGTGCATTCCGAAATTGTATTTTTACTTTTCATTAAGGTGAATCGAGAATTGAAAAGGTATTAGCACTCAGCCTTGAGATCTAATGTAGACAACTACCATTTTGAATAAAGGAGTCCGAGGAACACTTTCGTAGGTGGTGTCAGCCAAAGAAGAGGACAAGTGACTCATAGAACAACCAGGAAGAAAGTAGGGAAGGAGAAGGGGAAAGAAAAAAAAGGGTTAAATTGAAAACCCATAATGGAATTTTCAGACTTTTCTTCAGAATTCATAGGGTGCAGTAAGCAAAACCCTACTAAAAAATAACTGAAGTAAGAAAAGGTATTGAGACCAAGTATACATTAAGTGAACATAAAGGAAAGGCTTTGATATTTGCACTCTTCCAACTAATGTTTATACTTTCTTTTTGTTTTTATTAGAGCTGTCAAAATAGGTTACAAACTGCGGATCAATCCGGCCCATCACGGGTTTTGGCCGAGTTGGATTGGAAAAATAATGCATTATTTTAATGCGGACTAATTTTTAACCCGACTTATTTAAACCCAAATGATCCTGGTTGAACCCGTGGTGAGCCGGGTTGGCCCACCAACCCACCTAATTTTGTTTTTATTAATTTATTATTTTATAAAATCATAAAAAATACCATCTGACTTATACATGGATTGTATTGTAATTTTTTTTATTATTTTGAATTGTCTTGAGTTTAACATCATTTAGGAGTAAAAATTGATTTATATTTGAATAACAAAAAGTTTGTAATTTTTTTTATTTAAAAAAAATTGTAATTAAGTGAGCTAGTCAGTCAACCCATTTAACCCACCAACCCGTGGTGGGTCGAGCCGGTTTGAATTTTTCTGATTCCCTAATAAAGAGTCGGGTTGGGTTGACTCACTAAGTGACCAACCCATGGTTGACCGAGCCAAGTCGGGTCAAGTCACTCGTTTTGTCAACACTAGTTTCTATATTTAAATTTTCCACGATAACCTACTTTTTTTTTTCATTTTATATAGATAACCTTTGCAATTTCATAATTTAAAATTTCCTTAAATCTAATTTTTAAGTATCAATGAGTTCACCTTTTAATTTCTCTATCATATATAAATGTTTAATATATATATATATATTTTTTTTTTTTTCTAATCTAGTTTAACTTTTTGTTATGTTATTAACTATTTGTTGGTCTAGTTATTGAGTTGGTTATAATTGGTTAATCTTTTAATATTACTGCTTAAATGTAGTAATCAATCTGTATTCTAACAGATTTCTAGTCTGTTAAGGTTCCTATTATCTTTCCCCCTTTCTATCGTGTGAACCCTATAAATAGGGTTTCCCGTTTTTCCCATTCCCCCTGATTGTAACAACATACTGAAAATACTACAGAGTAAACAAATGATCTTGTTTTTCTAACCTGCATTTGTGCATTCTTCTCATGCGTGCATCTCCTCCATGTTCATCCGCTTTTTCTCTAGGATGATGGAAGCTCACATAAGCTCTTTTCTCTTTTCGTATTACGCTTCTCTCTCTTCGTATCATTCTTAATATGGTATGATAGCAGGTTTAAGGTTTGCTTTGCTTTCATTGTGCCTAGCTTTCTGCAAACAACATTCTTGTTTCCTTCTTGGTTCAATCTTGGTGTGAATGGAACACATGGATCAATCAGTCAATCCTACTAGCCCTTTTTATCTACATCTTAGAGTAAATCCATGCCTCACTTTTATTTCTCAAGTCCTAAATTAGACCAACTATTCTTCTTGGAGCAAAAGTATGAGAAGGGCTCTCCTCTCCAAAAACAAAGTCAAATTCATAGATGGATTTATCAAGAAACCTCCAAGGGATGATGATATTATTGATGCTTGGGAAAGATGCGATATGATGGTCCTTTCTTGGATCATAAAGACACTTTCTTCACAAATTGCAGAAAGTGTAATATATGTCGAAGATGCCAAAGAGTTGTGGGATGAATTAAATGAAAGATTCTCAAAAGGTGACTACTTTAAAATTTTAGATTTGCTTCAAGACATCCATTCAATTGAACAAGGACAAAGAATTGTAAGCCAGTTCTTTACAAATTTGAAGAATCTTTAGGATGAATTAGAATTCCTTCAACCTATACCTAGTTGTACATGTAACATTCCTTGCAATTGTGAATTATAAAAATCTCTCTCAAATACAGGGAAATAGAGCATGTAATATGCTTTCTAAAGAGGCTGAATGACACTTACAACATTGTGAGAACTCAAATTCTCTTAATGGAACCCCTTCCCAGCATCAATCGTGTCTTATCCCTCATCATGCAACAAAAGAGGCAAGAAAGACAAGACACAAGGACCACTAATCAGAATACTGCCAACCAGAATGCTGAAACCAAGATTCTGGTTAATGGTGCAAACAAATACAACCACTGGAAACTTGAGCAAACCTGGAAGGGATAGGTATGTGGTGCTGGATCACGTGGGTCAAGAAGAGGGAGAGGAAGAAACTCTAATCATGGAAAGCAATGCTCATACTGCCACACAATGAACCATACTATAGATTAATGTTATTCTAAGCATGGTTATCCACCATGGTACACAAAGAATGACAACAATCAGGACAAAGGATGGTAGAGTAACTAGAGTTCTACCAACATCTGTGAGAATGATTCTGACCCAGAAGCTATACAGCCCACTCAACAAGCAATCAATAGTGCTGCTGTTAAGTCCCTTGCAAGTGTACCAGATTGTTATCAAGTAATATAAAATGGGTAAGTCGAAGTATCGTTTCCCAAAGGACTCTTAGGCCTTAACTTTCATGTAAAGCAATCGCATAAGACTTGAGAAAAGAATTAAATTTTAGGTTTTGTATGCAAGACAAAAGTAAACATGCAAGATGCAGTGAATCAATTGGCTAAAGAAACTATGAATGAATGGAGTTGTTGGGGTTTACAATTTCATCTTATCTACCCTCTTATATCTACTTTTCTTATCTAATTCGCTTATTGATCATATTGTTATGCAAACTTTCTTGGTCTACCGTTAACCCAATTCCTTGGCAAAAAGAGCCTATTACTAATTACTGGCTTGCTATNCCTAGCCTCCCCTAGTAATTAATAATGCATGATAAACAGAAGAAAAATACAATTGATCATCCTACCCCTATTCCTAGGCGGTATTAGCATAATCAAGGAATTCCCCCCAGTTCATGACATTAGTGTACGTTCCCGTATCAATAAAGACAAACAACATTTACCGAATGAGTTAAACGATAAAAACATTAAGCAAAGGTAAGGAACCCAACAATTGATAAAGATAAGCATATGCAAGCATATAAAGAAGATAAGAAATTTGATATCACAGAGTTTCAAAAGATTACATTGTTCCTCAACAACCTAAGGTTTAGTTCACCATAATCATGGTGAATCTAGATGAAATATAATGAAAGAATGGAAGAAATAACCCTAAACTTGGTAGATTGGAGCCTAAGCATCCAAGGAACTGAAACCCGACCAGAACTTTGTTCACAAATCTATTTTCTCCTATGAGTTTATTGATGTCAATCTGTGGCACTATAGATTCGGCCATCTAGGACATAAAACTATATAACAAATATGTAAAAATTTTCCTTATGTGCAAATGACTACTAATACTGTTTATGATATCTACCACTGTGCTAAACAACATAAATTGTCCTTTTCTAAAAGTGTTTCTTTGTCCAATAAATGCTTTGACATAATTCACTGTGTGTTCTTTGATGAATATTTCCCTATAAAGATCAACAAAGCAGCAAGGAAACCCACGACAAGGAAGAAGACATAATTGTCTTTCTTAATGACCTTATTTACAGCTATAATCTAATTGACATTGAAAGACAAGCTGAAAGGGACACTGATGACCAGAGGTATACTAAACTAGCTGATACTAACAACAACACAACAACAACCCTATGGAAGGTGAAAAAAATTGCAATCACAAAAGATCTGTCAGAGTCAGAAGAATTCCGGAATACCTCAATTGTTACTAATAAGGAGTATTGGTAAATCTTGAAGAAAATTCTTTTGATGATACTGCAAAAAGTTTTAATTGAGTAGGATATTAGAATTATTTAAAAGAAATTTGTAGAAATTAAATGTAGTAGGAAAGTCTTAAAAACTTTGTAAAACTTGCATTTTTAACTACAATGATCGATTATGGAGAAGCAATAATCGATTATCACAAGTCTTTTAGGAATAATCGATTATCACTTGATATAATCAATTATCATATTTTGAAAAACTTGTAATGGACTTGGATAATCGATTATCACTTACAATAATCGATTATTCGTGGCAGTTGGGACTTAACCTTTGATATTCAGAGCAGATGGCTATATAGTGGGTTTCTGTGAAGTTTAGATTGAACAGTTTTTGAACAGAATCTTAGCAGAATACTGTTTGTCAGAGGAAGTTCTCAGAAGCTACAGTTCAAAGTTCCCTTGCTCGGTCTCGTGAACAGGAGAGGCTCACGTTTCGTGTGTCGATAGTCGGAGCAAGCTCTCTTCGAGTTAGCAAGGTGCTCTGCCTGGTCTCGTGAATAGGAGAAGCTCACGTTTCGTTTGTTGATAGTCGGAGCGGTTCTCTTCGAGTTGGCAGAGTGTTATTCTTCCGGTTCGTTCGTCGAAGGAAGGTTTAATCTTACCATTTATTTATTATTTTTGTAATCTGTAAAACTTTTTTGTTAGTGACACTGTTAATCACTTTTTATAGAGATTAACGACTGGACGTAGATTCTGTTGAATCGAACCAGTATAAAAATTACTCGTGTGAATTTTCTATTCCCTACACTCTTTATCTTTTACGCATATCAATTGTTCGATAAATTGTTTGAAAGAAAATTGATTTTCTAAAACGGACCAATTTATTTTAAAAAAGTAACGGAACACGCTTTCAGCTACTCTGAGTATTATTCTGTTGCGTTATACTCTTCGAACCATACCCCGCCAATACCGATAATTGGTATCAGAGCTTGCTTTGATAGTTTTTCAAAATTTGTGAAAATGGCCGATCATCAAAATCAAAATCTTGTAAATGCTGAGGGTGCTTCTATTAACAGACCGCCGCTTTTTACTGGTGATAACTATGCATTCTAGAAAGTGAGAATGGAAACTTTTATGGGGTCTGTTGATAGAGGCATCTGGGAAGTTGTACAAAATGGTCCTTTTATTCCTAAGAGCACAGTTGATGATGTAGAGGTAGAAAAACTATACTTTAATTGGACTGCTGAAGAAAATAGACGAGCTTAGTTTGATATTAAAGCTCGAAATATTATTTCATCTACTGTTGTACTTGATGAATTTTATAGAATTTCAGTGTGTAAGACAGCACAGGAAATGTGGGAAGTCCTCAGAATCAGACATGAAGGAACAGAGGACGTGAAACGTGCAAGAAAGAACACTCTCATTCAGGAATATGAGATGTTCAGAATGCAACCTGGAGAAACAATTTCTAATGTCCAAAAGCGCTTCACTCACATAGTGAACCGCTTGACTGGGTTGGGTAAGACCTTTGATACTGATGAATTAAATGTTAAAATTCTAAAATCATTGGACAGGTCTTGGCAACCAAAGGTGACTGCCATCTCGGAGTCACAAAATCTCTCTCAAATGACGATGCCAATTCTGTTTGGAAAGCTTCGTGAGCACGAGCTTGACTTGAAGAGATTAACTACTGAAGAAGATCAAGACAAAAGGAAGACACTAGCCTTCAAGTCCGAGATCTTTAAAGGCAAAAGTTAAAAAACTTTTGAAGATGATGATTCTGATGATGAGGAGTACATGAGCCTCATGATAAAGAAATTTGCCAAGTTTATGAAGGCAAAAGGAAAAGACAAATTCCGCAAAGAAAGGAGAGAAAATCAAGAATCTCCTTAAAGTATAAAATGCTATGGATGTGGAGAAAGAGGAAACATGAAAACTGAATGTCCAAAGAACAAGAAAATTGAAGAAAAAAAGGAAAGAAAATTTCAAAAGAAAAATAAAGCTTACATAGCATGGGAAGACAATGCATATAGCTCAACAAGCTCAAGTGATTCAGATGAAGAAGCCAATATTTGTCTAATGGCTGACTCAGAAGATACTGGAAGCCAAGTAAGTGATTCCAGCTTTGAATCTAGTGAATTAGACTTGTAAAAGGCCTTCTTTGAAATGATGAATGAATCTGAAAAACTTGATGCTGCACATAAACAGCTTAAGAAAGAGCACAATGAATTAAAATTGAATTATGAAAAATTGCTTGATGATGAAGTTGTCTTAAGACATAAAGTTAGTACTTTAGAAACAAAATTATCTAATGCAAATGCTACTGTTGAACCTGTTGAATGCTTGTCTTGTAAGAGTCATATGTTTGACATTGACATACTTAAAAACTTACTTGCAAAGGCAACCAAGACTAATTCACATGCTAAGACAAACCTTAATAGAAGCAATGTTAAAAATAGAAATATGCATAAAATAAATAAGTCCAAAGTAAGAAGAACTCGTAGAGTTTAGGTTGAAAAAGGGACTTTTGTTAAAAATAAAGTAAGTAATGTTTGTTGTTTTTACTGTATGAAACATGGACATACATCAAACAAATGCAACATTAAACATTTTGGTGTTCCAAATGGTAAATATGCATGGGTTAAAGTTGTGAAATGATATAAACTTGCATGAACTAACCTCAAGGACCCATATTGAGATTGAGGACCTAAAATTCTTGCTAATTTGTTTTGTAGGAACCAACTAAGTCAAAGAAGTCACTGTGGTATCTTGACAGTGGTTGCTTAAGACACATGATTGGTGACAAGAAAAGGTTCATCTCTTTTGAGAAGAAAAAGCAAGGATTTGTGACTTATGGGGATAACAACAAAAGGTAGAATCATGGGAACCGGAGACATTGGAGGAGGAAACACATTGACTATAAGAGATGTCTTGTATGTTGAAGGCCTCAAGCATAACCTCCTACGCATAAGTCAATTATGTGACAAAGGTCTCAAGGTAACATTTGAAAGTGATAAATGAATTGTTTATCTTAAAGATTCTATTGATATTGCTTTGCAAGGTGTTAGGTATAACAACATATATTTGATTGATATTGAAAGTGCATATAGTCATAGTATAACATGCTTAGTTGCTAAAGAAGAAAATCCTTGGCTATGGCATAAAAGAGCTGCACATATTCACATGCAACATTTGAATAAATTAATTTCTAAAGATCTTGTGATTGGTTTGCCTAAACTGAAATTTGAGAATGACAAATTATGCTCTGCATGTCAAAAAGGTAAACAAACCAAATCTTCATTTTCATCCAAAAGCATGATTTCAACATCAAAACCTTTAGAACTTTTGCATACGGGCTTGTTTGGTCCATCTAGAATTAAAAGTTTTGGTGGAAATTACTATGCTCTTGTAATTGTTGATGATTATTCTAGATTTACTTGGACTTTCTTTTTAACTTTGAAAAGTGAAGCTTTCAAAGCTTTTAAATCTTTTGCTAACCGTATTCAAAATGAAAAAGACTTGAAAATCAAAACATTGAGAAGTGATCACTGTGGTGAATTTGAAAATGAATCTTTTGAAAAATTTTGTGAAGGATATGGCATAACACATAACTTTTCTGCACCTAGAACTCCCCAACAAAATGGTGTTGTTGAAAGGAAAAATAGATCATTAGAAGAACTAGCTAGAACCCTTATGAATGAATCTAATGTGCCAAAATATTTTTGGGCTGATGCAGTAAGTACTGCTTGTTATGTATTAAACAGGATGCTTATTAGGCCAATTCTGAAATTAACTCCATATGAACTGTTGAATGGTAGAAAACCAAATGTATCTCATTTGAAAATTTTTGGATGCAAATGCTTTGTCTTGAATAATGGAAAAGATAATCTTGGTAAATTTGATGCAAAATCTGATGAAGCAATTTTCCTAGGATACTCTTTGACTAGCAAAGCATATANAGNATTCAATAGAAGAACTTTNATAATTGAAGAATCAATGCATGTTGTCTTTGATGAGATTGTGGACCTTGAGGTAAATCCTCTTGAGTTAAATAAACCTATTGCAGGTGATGAAGACTATTTGAGGGAAGCTCTTGAAGAGATGTATCTAAATGAGAACTATCCTCCGGAACTTCAAGAAACACCTCAAGCTGTAGATCCTAAAAGCTATCAACAACCAAGAGGACTCTCCTTGGACAACATCATTGGAGGTATTTCAAAAGGGGTAACTACTAGACATAACCTTAATAATTTTTGTCTAACTGTAGCTTTTGTGTCTCAGATAGAACCGAAGAACATAAAGGAAGCTCTTCAAGATGATAAGTGGTGCGTTGCTATGTAAGAATAGCTAAACCAATTTGAAAGGAATGAAGTCTGGGAACTTATTCCAAGATGATTATTAAGTCATAGGAACAAAAAGGGTATTTAGGAACAAGCTTGATGAGGATGGAAACATCACAAAGAACAAAGCAAGGCTAGTTGCAAAGGGCTACTGTCAAGAGGAAGGTATAGATTATGATGAAACATATGCACCAGTGGCCAGGTTAGAAGCAATTAGATTGTTACTTGCATATGCATTTTTGATGAAATTCAAAATGTGTCAAATGGATGTGAAAAGTGCGTTTTTGAATGGATTTATAAAAGAAGAAGTGTATGTTAGTCAACCTCCAGGTTTTGAGGATTTCAAATAT
Source organism: Vigna radiata var. radiata (assembly GCF_000741045.1). Lineage (NCBI taxonomy): Eukaryota > Viridiplantae > Streptophyta > Magnoliopsida > Fabales > Fabaceae > Vigna > Vigna radiata. The sequence goes on along the minus strand of NW_014544149.1, from coordinate 43,335 downwards.
CCTGATCATGTTTATAAGCTTAAAAAGGCCCTGTATGGTCTTAAACAGACACCTAGGTCTTGGTATGAAAGACTTAGTACCTTCTTAATTAATAATGATTTTTCTAGAGGAAAGGTTGATTCAACCTTATTCCTCAAGAAAGTAGGTAAACACATCTTGATTGTGCAAGCTTTTGTAGATGATATTATATTTGGGTCAACTGATGACTCTTTGTGTGAAGAATTTGCAAAAATAATGCAAGGTGAGTTTGAAATGTCTATGATGGGTGAGTTGAATTTCTTCTTAGGACTACAGATAAAGCAAATGAATGAAGGTACTTTTATCTCTCAAACAAAATATTGTAGGGAAATTCTTAAGAAATTTAGCACGGATAATTGCAAAGAAGCTAGCAAACCTATGGCAACCTCTTACTATTTAGATTAGGATGAATCTGGAAAGGAAGTAAATGAAACTATGTTTAGAGGTATGATAGGATCTTTGTTGTACCTTAAAGGAACCACTTCTTTTGGACTTTGGTATCCCTCTGATGCTACACCTAGTTTAATAGGTTATTCTGATGCAGATTATGGTGGTTGTAAAATTGATAGGAAAAGTACTAGTGGAACTTGTCATTTTCTGGGCTGTTCTTTGGTGTCCTCATACTCAAAGAAACAAGCGTGTGTAGCTTTGTCTACCACTGAAGCTGAATATATTGCTGCTGGAAATTGTTATGCCCAAATTTTGTGGATGAAACAACAATTGGAAGAATTTGATATATTCCTTGATAATATTCCTTTAAAATGTGATAATACTAGTGCTATAAATCTTACTAAGAACCCCATAATGCATTCAAGAACTAAGCACATTGAGATTAGACATCATTTCTTAAGAGACCATATTCAAAAGGGGGACTGTCAAATTGAATATGTTGATACCTTACATCAATTAGCTGATATTTTCACCAAGGCACAACCTAAGGATAAATTTTATGAGCTTAGAAGAGAGCTAGGAGTGTTAGATATATCTTAGGATCAAATTTTATGATTTTTCTTGAAATTTTGCAAGTATAGCGATTTTAATTGATTATAACAAGGTAATAATCGATTATTCAACATCCAAACTCAAAATCTGGAAACTATGAGGAGATAATCGATTATCATCAGGCATAATCGACTATCATGCAATTTCTGGGCAGTGATTCTTGAGAAGATAATCGATTATCTCGAGCCATAATTGATTATCACGCTAACGGTTTCAAAAATAGAGTCGTTGGAGCGTCCCATAACGGCTATAAACGACTAGTTTTTCCATTTTTCTTATAAATAGCCCCCTATAATCGATTATTAGTCACTCTTTTGCACCCAGATATTGCTGAAATCAAATCTAGAGCTAAAATCCTCTCCATTTCTTCTCACTTTCTCAAAGCCTCACTACCTTAAACTTCCTCCATGGCTGATTCAAGAAGACATCGCCACAGAGCTGCTGGAGCATCTTCTTCTTCTCACTCACTTCCTGCAACTATAGATGGATGGATTTCAGATCCAGAAAAACATGCGGATTTTGTGAATTCATGGCAAGAAAGGAGAATCATGGCGGCAGAGCTTATTCGTCCTGATTTTTATTGCTTCTATGGTTTTCAATTTCCAGATCTCTTTGCTAGTCAAGGTCTCACACATTTGGTGGAGCAAAAAGGTTGTATTTATCCCGATCTCATAAGAGTTTTCTACTTCAACTTAAGATATCGTGATGGGATCATATCCACTAAAGTAAAGGGAGTCGGCATAATTTTGGATGATGATGTGTGGACTAATGTTGCACAACTTACCATCTGGGATGATGTTGTGAAGGTTCATCTTGGACTTTCTGACTTCAACCGACTGATGGTCTTTCAATCCTTCTTACGCCATCCTGATCAGCAGACCAACCGAAGGTAGTTGCTTGTTGGTGGATTCAAAGTTATAGAGAGGTTGATTCACTACTTAATCGTATGGCTTCTGTGTCCTAGACCAACCAACCATGCTCAATGCTCTGAGCAGGATCTGCTTCTTTTGTATGGGATCCTAAATCACATACACATTGGCCTGCTCTCATTTATGACACAATGGTAAAAGCTAAGAAGTCTCATTCTTATCATTTTCCTTATGCTCTTCTCATTTCTAGAATTTTAGAATATAAAGGAGTGAATGTTGAAGGAGAACATGTTCAAACAATTCAAGCCATTGGATCTGAGATTGGAACAACACTTTTAGGCAAATGAGATTTGTCACTCGGGGAAATGCCATCATTCACAAAGACGATGCTCATTCAAATGATGATGAAGACGATGACATGGATACACACATGGCTGACCTAGTGTGGTTGCCCCTTCTGATGCTGGACCATCCAACATACCCTCCTCATCCTCAACTTCTATGGAAGAACACTTTGCAAGATTATCTAAACAATTGGAGGATATGAGCCTAGCATAGAGGACACACTTTGAAGAAATTTATGAGTGGCAACAATCTATTGATGAATACATGGTTGATCAATTTCTTGATCTTAATGTTCGCCTAACTAACATCGAGAATCATCTCAACATACAACCTCCAGAAAGATCTCCTAGTCCTGAGATTTAGATATAGGTTCATGTTAGCATGTTTTGTTGTCTGCTTGCTATTTCTTCTATGTCATATTTCTGTTTTTTAAGTTTCTTTTTATGATGTGATCCTTCTTTTCATAAATAAAATGATCTCTTGATTATATGCATACTTTGTTTAATTGAGGGGGAGATCATATTTAGGGGGAGATTTTTACAGTCATCTTTTTGCTTATGATAAAATAGGCGGAGAAGAATAATATAAGGGGAGAAGTATAATACAAATTGATACAGGTATTGTTAACTATGTTGTTGTCTGTTAGCTTGCATGTTTTGCAGGTAACCCAAAGTTGCTTTTAAAATTGAATTTTTGATCATCATAAAAAAGGGAGAGATATGTTACCAATAAGGAGTATTGGTAAATCTTGAAGAAAATTGTTTTGATGATGCTGCAAGAAGTTTTAATTGAACAATATATTAGAATTATTTAAAAGCAATTTGTAGAAATTCAATGTAGTAGGAAAGTCTTAAAAACTTCGTAAAACTTGCATTTTTAATTGCAATAATCAATTATGGAGAAGCAATAATCGATTATCACAAGTCTTTCAGGAATAATCGATTATCACTTGATATAATCGATTATCATATTTTGAAAAACCTGTAACGGATTTGGATAATCGATTATCACTTACAATAATCGATTATTCGTGGCAGTTGGGACTTGACCTTTGATATTTAGAGCAAATGGCTATATAGTAGGTTTCTGTGAAGTTTAGATTGAACAATTTTTGAACAGAAGCTTAACAGAATACTGTTTGTCAAAGGAAGTTCTCAGAAGCTACAGTTCAAAGTTCCCTTGCTTGGTCTCGTGAACAGGAGAGGCTCGCGTTTCGTGTGTCGATAGTCGGAGCAAGCTCTCTTCGAGTTAGCAAGGTGCTCTGCCTGGTCTCGTGAATAGAAGAAGCTCGCATTTCGTTTGTCAATAGTCGGAGCGGTTCTCTTCGAGTTGGCCGAGATTTCTTCTTCTGGTTCGTTCGTCGAAGGAAGGTTTAATCTTACCATTTATTCATTACTCTTGTAATCTGTAAAATCCTTTTGTTAGTGAAACTGTTAATCACTTTTTATAGTGATTAACGACTGGACGTAGATTCTGTTGAATCGAACCAGTATAAAAATTACTTGTGTGAAATTTCTATTCCCTACACTTTTTATCTTTTACGCATATCAACTTTTCGATAAATTTTCTGAAAGAAAATTGATTTTCTAAAACTGACCAATTTATTTTAAAAAAGTGACCAAACATGCTTTCTGCTACTCTAAGTATTATTCCGCTGCGTTATACTCTTCGAACCATACCCCGCCGGTACCGACATCAATGACTATGTGCATTAGGTTAATCAATCCTTGTGTATGAAAAATATTTTAAAGACCCCTTGATGGAGACCAATTCCAGCTGCAACCGTGCAGGTAGAAGCTCCAAGCCAGAAGAGATCAATAATGGTAGTGGGTGCAGCGGAGTGAAGATGTTGATGAAGTGTTTGAAGTGTTTTAATGGAGGAAAGGTGTATGGGTGAAGCCTCAAGCTCAGAAGGCCTTTCTAAGGTGGAAGGAAGCTTGAGGAAGGGAGAAGAAGTAGAAGATCAAAGGTGACTTAAGAGCACAAAAGATGGAAAATGAGTTCTGCAACATAACATTCAAGCTCAAAAGTGAAAAGTTACAAAGATCAAGCACCTTTATTTATAGTTATAGGAGGTCTCAAGGTCTGACCCATTTTCCCTCCAAAACCCAATTTATTTCTTGTTGAAGGAGCTCTCACGGAAGAGGTAATTCCCATGTTGCAATCCACGTCAGCTACTCACATGGAATAGGCCATTCTGCATCTGCTAGGCCACGTGGGGTTTGAGCTGGGCAGAAACAAAAACATTCACTTTTCCAATCCGTAAGTCAACCACTCCTTTGCCTTCTTTTTGCACTTTTGTTTTCTTTAATCCAATGGGTCTTTGGCTGGATAGTCCATGGTGTCCTAGCCTTATAGGACCCTACAAAACAACACCATAATTTGTTTTAATAAAGAGAAGAAGGATTATAAGTAAACTTCCATAGAAGTAAAATGTTAGGTGATCCTACTTCTTCTTGAATTCTCTTTACCATGACTCTAGTAAGAGGTCCAATGTAATTCCTTGGTGGTCTTCCATCTGACCCTCCCTCTTGAAAAGGACTTGTCCTCAGATATGCTTCATCCTATTGATCATCTCTTGTGAAAGGAATTAAATCGCAGATGTTAAAAGTAGGACTGACACCATAACTTTCAGGAAGATCTAATATGTATGCAATATAATTTATCCTTTTGACCACTTTGAATGGAACATCTCCTCTTGGACTAAGTTTGGACTTTCGTTGAGAGGGAAATCCTTCCTTTCTCAAATGAAGCCAAACTAAGTCTGCCTCTTCAAAAATTATTTTCTTTCTCCCTTTGTTGTTATATTCTACATATTTTCTTTCTTGATAAACTCCGCTTTAGATACACATTCTTTATGAAGAAAAGAAGATGTTTCTGGAAGAGGTAGTAAATCAAGAGATGTGATAGGGTTAAAACTATAAACAACCTCAAAAGGAGAAAGATTAGTAGTCTTGTGAACTACTCTATTATAAACAAATTCAATATGAGGTAGATCTTCATCCCAAGATTTATTATTACCTCTTAATATTACCCTTAATAAGGTAGATAGAGTTCTATTTACTACTTCAATTTGCTCATCAGTTTGTGGGTGACATATAGTAGAAAATAGAAGTTTAGTTCCAAGCTTTTCCCATAATGTTTTCCAAAAGTGACTTAGGAACTTCACATCTCTATCAGACACTATGGTTTTGGGTAAGCCAGACAATCTCACTATTTCCTTAAAGAAGAGTCTCGAGATATAGCTAGCATCATCTACTTTATGACAGGGTATAAAATGTGCCATTTTACTAAAACGATCTACTACCACAAATATAGAATCATACCCCTTTTGAGTTCTTGGTAATCCTAGAAAAAAATCCATGCTTATGTCCTCCCAAGGGGTATTAGCTATGGGAAGAGGTGTATAGTGTCCATGAGGCATAATTTTTGACTTAGCTTGTAAACAAGCTATGCATTTAGAACAATGCCTTTGAACGTCTACTCTCATGTGTGGCCAATAGAATTTATTTTTTAAAATTCTTAGAGTCTTATCAACTCCATGATGGCCCATGAGTCCTCCTCCATGACTCTCTTTGATAAGAAGTTTTCTATTGGATCTTTGAGGTATACGAAGTTTTCCTTTATTAAAAAGGTACCCCTCAGAAAGATAGAATCCATCAAAAGGCTTCTTAAGACATGATGAATAAGTGGATGTAAATGTTTCATCATTCTCATATAACTCTCTTATACCATCAAATCCTAATATTTATGAGCCTAGGGTTACTAATAATGCATGTCTTCTAGATAATGCATCCGCAACAACATTAGTACTCCCCTTCTTGTGTTTGATGACATAGGGAAATTGCTCCAGGTATTCCACCCACCTAGCATGTCTTTTATTTAGCTTTCCTTGCCCTTTAAGATACTTGAGAGATTCATGGTCAATATGTATGATGAATTCTCGAGTTACCAAATAATGCTCCCAAGTCTTTAAAGCTCTAATGAGGGCATACAACTCTTTCTCATAGCTAGAATAGTTTAAGGTAGGTCCCCTAAGTTTTTCACTAAAGTAGGCGATTGGATGACCTTCTTGAACCAAAACAACTCCTATTCCTACCCTAGATGCATCACATTCTAGTTCAAAGGCTTTGGAAAAATCAAGCAAGACTAGCATAGGAGCATGAGTTAACTTATTTTTCAAGGTCTCAAAAGATAACGCTTGTTTATCACCCCAATTAAAAGGAACATCCTTCTTGACCAATTTATTCAAAGGGGCAACCATGGTGGAGAAGTCTTTCACAAATCTTCTATAAAAACTGGCTAGTCCGTGGAAGCTTCTCACTTCTCCTGCTGTTTGTGGGGTTGACCATTCTTGTATTGCCTTGATCCTCTCAGGATCAACATGTACACCTCCTTTTCCAAATTTGAATCCAAGAAAAATCACAATTTCTTGACAAAAAGTACATTTATCAAAGTTGGCAAAGAGATGATGTTCTCTAAGAAGAAGCAAAACTTGTTTGACATGGCTAAGGTGCTCTTGAAGACTTGACCATAGATTAAGATGTCATCAAAGTAAACCACTACAAACCTTCCTATGCATTCCCTAAGGACATGGTTCATCAATCTCGTGAATGTACTTGGAGCATTGGTCAAGCCAAAGGGCATGACTAACCATTCATACAAACCAAACTTGGTCTTAAAAGCAATTTTCCATTCATCTCCTTCTTGAATTCTTATTTGATGATATATGCTTTTGAGATCAATTTTGGTGAAGATATTTGCTCCATGTAATTCATCCAACATGTCATCTAGTCTAGGAATGGGATGCCTATATTTGACAGTTATATTTTTGATGGCCCTACAATTTGTACACATTCTCCAAGATCCATCCTTCTTAGGAACCAACAACACAAGCACAACATAGGGACTTAGACTCTTTTGGATCCACCCTTTGTTCAATAATTCATTAACTTGCTTCTCTATTTCCTTTATTTCCATGGGGTTGGTCCTATAGGCTAGCCTATTAGGAAGGCTTGCCCCAGGCACCAAATCTATTTGATGTTCTATTCCCCTCAAAGGTGGTAATCCACTTGGTACCTCTTGAGGAAATATATCATCAAATTCCTTTAAATGTTTTTGCAACCCCTTTGGTAGAGAACCAAGTACATAATTTATTGAAACTAATGCCTCTTTGCAATAGAGAATAAAATGAGGTTGTCCAAGCTTGAGATTTTTAGAAACTTTCAAGGTTTGAGGTTGGACAACTTCTTTGGTTAAGGCATGGTTTACCAAACTCATATTCTTCTCCTTTCTCTCTTTCCCAACTTCTTCTTAAGAATTATTTGGTCCTCTCTTATTTGCAAAGGTGTAAGGACACAAAAATATTTTCTTGCCCTTGTGTTGAATGGTGATTTTGTTGGTGACTCCATCATGTAGAGCTTGCTTATCAAATTGTCAAGGCCTTCCAAGTAATATGTGCCCAACTTCCATTAGTACTATATCACAAACAATTTGGTCTTCATATTTTCCAATGGAAATGGGTACACTCACTTGTTCTTTGACTACTATTCCTTCATCCTCTTTGATCCATTGGAGTTTATAAGGTTTAGGATGAGGAGTAGTAGCTAAGCCTAGCTTTTCTACCATTCTTAAGCTGCAACAGTTACAATAAGATCAGCTATCCACAATCATTGAACATGTCTTTTCAAAAACTTTACACCTTATGTGGAATAGATTCTCTCTTTGTGACTGTTCTAGTTCAACATGTTTATTTTCAAGGAGTCTTCTTACCATGAGTAAGTCACCATCACAATGTAAAGCTTCTTCTTCTTCTTCTTCTTCTGAAGTGGATGTTTCAGACTCACTATATGAAGAACCCTCACTTTCACTCTCATGCTCAAGAATGTAAGTTGACCTTCTATTGTGACACTCAGATTCATAGTGCCCTTTTTCCCCCACATTAAAGTACTTAGTCTCGATACTCCTATGGTCTTTTGAAGGTTCTTTCACTTTTTATTTGTCTCTCTCTCTCCCTAGACCCTTCATATCTTGGCTTAGATAGACTACCCTCCCTGTTGTATTCTTTCTTATGGTTAGAATTAGTAGGGTAGTCTTTTCTACTGGAGCTTTTCCTTTTGAGTTGTTGCTCCACCCTCACACAAAGTTGGACCAACTCATTGAGATTATTGCAAGGTAAGATTTCTACCATATTGTTACCAATAAGGAGTATTGGTAAAACCTGAAGATGT
>NW_014544149.1:29662-34536 GCF_000741045.1 Vigna radiata var. radiata | reverse complement strand
TTTGAAAACTCTGTAACGGACTTGAAAAATCGATTATCACTTACAATAATCGATTATTCATGGCAGTTGGGAGCTGACCTTTGACATTCAGTGTACTTGGCTATATATTTGTTTTTTGAAATCTTCAGAAGCAACGTTTTTGAACTGAGAAAGCTTATCAGAACACTGTGTCAGAGGAACGTTCTCAGAAAGCTTTTGTTCATTGTTCCCTTGCTTGGTTTTGTGAAAGGAGAGGCTCGCGTATCGTGTGTCGATAGTCGGAGTAGACTCTCTTCAAGTTAGCAAGGTGTTTTGCCTGGTCTTGTGAAAAAAGAAGCTCGCGAATCGTTGGTCGATTGCCGGAGCGGTTCTCTTCAAGTTGGTAGAGTGGTTCTCTTGGTTTTATATTTTGTTCATTTGATTGTAATTTGTAAAACTGTTTTTAGTGGAACTGTTAATCACTCTTTGTAGTGATTAATGACTGGACGTAGATTCTGTTGAATCGAACCAGTATAAAAATACTCGTATGATTTTTCAATTCCCTACACTCTTTTTATTTAATGCATATCAACTGTTTGATTAATATTCTGAAAGAAAATTACTTTTACTAAAAAGGGCCAATTTCGTTTGAACTGTGACTGAACACGCTTTCCGCTTTCTATAAGTTTTATTCTGTTGCGTTATACTCTTTGAAAATTCCCCCCTCCGATACCAACAATTGGTATCAGAGCTTGCTTTGATAGTTTTTCAAAATATTTGCGAAAATGGCCGGTCACAATCAAAACCATGTATATGTTGAGGGTGCTTCCATTAACAGACCTCCATTGTTTACTGGTGATAACTATGCTTTTTGGAAAGTGAGAATGGAAATTTTTATGGGGTCTGTTGATAGAGGTATCTGGGAAGCAGTACAAAATGGTCCTTATATTCCTATGAGTACAGTTGATGGTGTAGAGACAGAAAAACCTTATTTTAATTGGACTGCTGAAGAAAATAGACGAGCTCAGTTTGATATTAAAGCTCGCAATATAATTTCATCTGCTGTTGTACTTGATGAATTTTATAGAATTTCAATGTGTAAGACAACACAGGAAATGTGGGAAGTCCTCAGAGTTACTCATGAAGGAATAGAGGACGTGAAACGCGCTAGGAAGAACACTCTCATTCAGGAATATGAGATGTTCAGAATGCAACCTGGAGAAACGATCTCTGATGTTCAAAAGCGTTTCACTCATATTGTGAATCACTTAACTGGGTTGGGTAACACTTTTGATACTAATGAACTAAATGTGAAAATTCTGAAATCTTTAGACAGGTCTTGGCAACCAAAGGTGACTGCCATCTCGAAGTCTCAGAATCTTACTCAGATGTCAATGCCAATCTTGTTTAGAAAGCTCCGTGAGCATGAGCTTGAGTTGAGGAGATTAACTGCTGAAGAGGATCAAGGCAAGAGAAAAACACTAGCCTTCAAGTCCAAAATATCTAAAGGAAAGAGCTCTAAGAGGATCGAAGAAGATGATTCTAATGATGAGGAAAACATGAGCCTGATGATAAAGAAATTTGCAAAGTTCATGAAGGCAAAGGGAAAGGATAAATTTCATAAAGAAAGGAGAGAAAATCAAGAATCTCCTTCAAATGTGAAGTGCTTTGGTTGTGGAGAAAGAGGGCACGTAAAATCTGAGTGTCCAAAGAGCAAGAAAAGGGAAGACAAGAAGGAAAGAAAATTTCCAAAGAAAAAGAAAGCATACATAGCTTGGGAGGATAATGCTTCTAGCTCAACAAGCTCAAGTGACATAGAAGAAGAAGTCAACTTATGTCTTATGGCAGATTTTGAAGATACAGGAAGCCAAGTAAGTGACTCAAGCTTTGAATCTAGTGAATTAGATTTACAAAAGGCTTTCTTTGATTTGATGAATGAATCTGAAAAACTTGATGCTGCTCATAAAAAGCTAAAAAAGGAATACAATGAATTGAAGTTAAAGTATGATAAATTGCTTGATGATGAGGTTGTTTTAAGAAATAGAGTTAATACTTTAGAAATCAAATTGTCAGATGCAAATGCTACTATTGAACCTGTTGAATGTTTGTCATGCAAAAGTCATATTTTTGATATTGATATACTTGAAAATTTACTTGCTAAGGCAACTAAGACTAATTCACATGCTAAAACAAACTTTAATAAAAGCAATATTAAAAATAGAAACATGCATCAAAATTATAAATCCAAGGTAAGAAGAACTTGAAAAATTTGGGTTGTTAAAGGAACTTTCTCTTTGTAGTGATTAACGACTGGGCGTAGATTCTGTTGAGTCGAATAAGTATAAAAATACTCGTGTGATTTTTCTATTCCCTACACTCATTTTATTTAACGCATATCAACTGTTAGATTAATTTTCTGAAAGAAAATTACTTTTGCTAAAAAGGGCCAATTTCGTTTTAACTGTGACTGAACACGCTTTCCGCTTTCTATAAGTTTTATTCCGCTGCGTTATACTCTTCGAAAATTCCCCCCTTCGATACCATCACTTATCTCTTATGTCATAGTTAAGTCCACTTTGGAACCTAGAAATTGTTATACTTGGTTCTTCTCTTATCCCAGCTCTCAATATGAGTAACTCCATTTTCTGCCTATATTCCTCAATACTCATGTTTCTTTGTTGGAGTTTATGGAGCTTGTCGATTAACTCTCTATCATAATAAGTTGGGACATGCCTTCTTCTTAAGGCAGACCTTAACTCATTCCAATACCTAATGGGAGGTAGGTGTCTTAATCTAAGGTCTTTTACCAAGGCTGTCAACCAATATAAGGCATAGCCTTGAAAGCTTAACGAGGCCATGGTTACTCTCCTCTCATCATCTATTTGGTGGCATTCAAACAACTGCTCAACTTTCATCTCCAATTCTAGATATTCTTCCACATCATCTTTTCCATGGAAGGGAGGAAGATCAATCTTGGGTTCTCTTGGGTGATGCTCTCTTGATCTATGATTTCTTCGAGGAGGAATTTTATAGTGGTCATCATTGTGATGACTACTATATTGCTCATGTTCACTAGGGGAAGAGAATGTATCCCCATGATAGTCTTTTCTCCTATATGAAGTCCCTTCTTTCTTTTTACCTTGTTTTGATTGATCAAAAGTTGACCAATCATTTCTTTGAGCTCACTAATCTCTCTATCCCTTTGTTGAAATCTTTGCTTGAATTCCTCTCTTAATTGTGAACTCTCACTGTTGGGCTTTAAACTCCCTTGTATACTAGATTGACTCATCCTTGTCAAGTATAGAGAAAAGGTTTTCACAAGGGTTTCAATGATTTGACAAGTAATGAGTGAAAAGATTTTCACAAACTTTCTTTGCTTTTGGTGAAAATTTTCTATAGAGATTCTAGAGGTAAAAAATATGTTTCCAAGTAGCTCCTAGGAAGAGGAGGTGATTCACAATTGGACAAACTTAAATAACAAGTTCTTCCTAGCCAGAGTTTCCTTAGATTTATCTTTTACCTTAGTTTCTAAGTAGAAATTTTTCAAAAATATTTCAAATGTTAATGAAATGCTCCTAAAAACAAAAAGAAGGTTTAACTAGATGGTATGCTATCCTATATACCATGGAGACTTAAAACAAAAAGATCAAACAAGCAATTTAAAGAAAGCAATAAAGGTGCAAAATATAAATGCTAGACGGCCCTAAGTGAAAGTCCAAGTGACACTTGGAACCCCTTGACACATTTCCACACTAAGAAAACGAATTTGCACTATTACAATCTTCAAATGTGATTTTGGAATTGCTTCTTAAGCATTTTCCCAAGTCACTTAATCAAAGAAACGAAATTCAACTTAAAACAGCAAAGGTTCTGTGATATGTGGTGTAAACAAGCTTAAAATAAGGCCTAAAACTAATGTGAGCTTTGTAACATCCCGATTTAGGATGTTAGTGTAAGTAATAGAACATCCATTATTTAGGAAAATAAAACTCTGATACTGATAATAGTCTGAAAACCGTTATTTTCATACTTAAATTTGATATTCAAACACATCCTTTAGGGTTTAGAATGAGCTTAAAATCAAGTAAAACAGTTAGTTGAGTCTTGTGAGAGTCAAAAGTTGGTTTTAGAGATATTATGCTTGTTTTTACATTGTTTTGCAGGGTTTTAAGGTGAATTGAAGATGGAAGTGAAGTAAGGTGGACTTAGACCCATGAAAGAAGGAGAAAAATGATGAAAAGAAGGGTCAAGTGAGCCGCTGAGCGCCAGAATGGACCGCGGAGCGTCCAGAGCGATTAGCGGGAAATCCCTCAGCAGCAAAACTAACCGCTGAGCGGTCAAAGCGGCAAGAGGGAAACCGCTGAGCGGTGAACTTAGGTGCCTGGGTGGTTGTCTGTTTTTATTAGCTAGATTCTGTAATCTTTCTGTTATCTTTTTGGGCTTATATATAGCTCCAGTGCGAATCAAAGCATATTCTTTTGGCAGAGAGAAACGTCCAGAGCTATTCCACACACCTTGGAGAAAGTTCCTTGGATGCTTAGGCTCCAATCTACCAAGTTTAGGGTTATTTCTTCCATTCTTTCATTATATTTCATCTAGATTCACCATGATTATGGTGAACTAAACCCTAGGTTGGTAGGGAACAATGTAATCTTTTGAAACTTTCATATATCCAAATTCTTATTTATTTTATATGTTTGCATATGCTTGATTTATCAATTGTTGGGTTCTTCACCTTTGCTTAATGCTTTTATCGTTTAACTCATTCGGTAAATGTTGTTTGCCTTTATTGATACGAGGACGTACAATAATGTCATGAACTAGTGTTGAATTCCTTGATTATGTTAATACCACCTAGGGATAGGGGTAGGATGATCAATTGTATTTTGCTTCCGTTTATCATGCATTATTAATTA
>NW_014544149.1:20325-29472 GCF_000741045.1 Vigna radiata var. radiata | reverse complement strand
ATTGTAAACCCCAACAACTCCATTCATCCATAGTTTCTTAAAGCCAATTGAATAACTGCATTTGCATGTTTACTTTTGTTCTTTGCATACAAACCTCAACTTAATTCTTTTCTCAAGTCTTACACGATTAGTTTACATGAAAAGTAAGGCCTAAGAGTCCTTTGGGAAACGATATTTGGACTTACCCATTTTATATTACTTGATAACGATCTGGTACACTTGCCAGGGACTTAACAGATACAATAGGGATATAGTAAAATTTTTAATCTTTATTAAGTTATTGTGAAAATAAATAAAAACGTGCGAGAATAATAATTATCCAATTACAACTTGAAATAACATACTAAACTCTTTATACTTTGTTTAAATAAATCAAAACAAACATCCTTTTGAAAACCCAGAAAATAATTCCCCACTTGTCTCGTTCTCTACCGCTTCGACATCATCAGCAACAACATCTGTCATATCATCTGCTCCCCTATAAATACGATCATCAAAGGTGGAATCCATCACCACAAATGCAAGGGTGAGCTAACAAAATCAACATCTAACTCAGAGATAATATATAATATAATAAACCAATTATCAATTAAGACATAAGCTCAGAATTCTCGTACTTAAATTAAACTCACAACATTTCAATCATCACTGATTTCCTAGGAACATTTCCAAAATGGACACAAAGTATCTAACACAACCATACGTTCGAGAAATATCATAACATCATAAAAAAATACTACCATTTTCTATAAAACACCACAATACCATATAAAACATTATGGCTTCATATACAACATTATAAATACTTTGAATGCAACAGTATCAAACAATCAATCACATATAAAGTAATATAAGCAAATTAATCAATCTTTCACAATATTTCTCCCGCTTTGTGCTTTAGCAAAAAAGGTTTGCTTTCATATATGGATATGCTGATATATAAAGAACTGAGATGCATCAGTAAAAATAAGTAGTTTAAACATGCAGTGATGCTCCCTCTATCACGGATATTCACATGAGATAGATAAGCTCCCCCTAGAATGTAGGCATGTGAAAAATGTATGCAAACAAATAATGCTCCCCTTATCATTATGCATACAACAAAATCAGAATTAGATGCACAATGCAATCACACAGATAACAGAGCATGTAATGAGTTTATGTCAAGATTGTACCAGTGGTATGATTTGAACATTTCAATCAAACAAAGATAAAATTATCAACAAACTCACAACATAATAATAATCAAGCAATGAGATTATATTGAAGAGAATTGGTGTAAAAATGATAAGCAAATCCCAGTAAATGGAATTTGTAACCCTGTATGTGATAAGTCGATTGATCCAGTAATAAAGTCAATTTCATTGCTTCTAAGATAGATATGATTCCAAATGTTGGTTTCCAAGCAATGTTTCCAACTAAACCTTTCAAAGTCTTTTGAAGACCAAGCAATATAGTATTACAGTAATGCAATAAATTCAACATGTAAGAAGTGAGCATGCAAAACAACCAATGTAACAATGAGAACATGCATAGTAAACTTCAATCATTACAGATTCGATTTACCATTCATTTTATACTACTATCATTTAGAATACCTAATTCATTCTGAATAGTAAAGAATCTTTCTCTGTTTAGAGGTTTTGTAAAAGTATCTGCCCATTGATGTAAGGTGTCAACATATTCAATCTTAATTTCACCCTTTAGTGTGATCTCGTATGAAGTGATGCCGTATTTCAATGTGCTTAGTTTTCAAATGTAAAACATGATTTTTTGTCAAGTTAATAGCACTCGCACTATCACATTTCAGAGGAACATTGTTTAACTTGATACCATAATCTTGTAATTGACGCTTAATCCAAAGAGACTGTGCATAACAACTTCCTGCTGCTATATACTCAGCTTCTATGATGGACAATGCCACACAAGCTTGTTTCTTTGAATTCCAAGAGATTAAAGTAGATCCAAGTAAATGACATTTGCCATTAGTGAGTGCTCTTTCTTTCTTGCTTACAGCCTCCAAAATCAAAATCACTATATCCTTCCAAAAAGACGTTTGTACCATTTAGATACCATAGTCCTAGACTTTTGGTTCCTTTAAGATATTTTAAAATTCTTTTAGCAGCAATTAAATGTGATTCTTTAGGAGAAGACTGAAACCTAGCACAAAGGCACGTTGTGCATTATGTCAGGTCTACTAGCAGCTAGATAAAGTAAAGATCCAACCATACCTTTATACATTTTTTGATCAACACACTTTCCAACTTCATCGAGGTCCAAGTAGCAGTTGGTTGCCATAAGAATTGTAGCCTCCTTGTAGTCCAACATTTTAAATTTCTTCAAAAAATCTATGCAATACTTTGATTGGTGAACAAAAATTCCATTTATGCTTTGTTTTACTTGAAGACCAAGGAAGTATGTTAGTTCACCAATCATGGACATTTCAAACTCTTCCTGGATAGTCATAGAAAATTCTTTGCATAATATGGGATTAGTTGAGCCAAGGATAATATCATCAACATAAATTTGAAAATATAGTTTATCCTTATTCAAGCCTTTGATAAACAATGTTGAATCAACTTTACCCCTTGAGAATCCCTTTTTTGTGAGGAATTCACTTAAGCGCTTATACCAAGATCTTGGTGCTTGCTTCAATGCATATAAAGCTTTTCTTAGTTTGAATACATGTTCAGGATGTTTAAAGTCTTCAAACCTGGGTGGTTGTTCCACATATACCTCTTCCTTGATGTAGCCGATTTAAGAAGGCCCTTTTTCACATTCATTTGATATAACTTGAATTTCATTACTGACGCAATGGCAAGCAGGATTCATATGGCCTCTAGTCTGGCCACAGGTGCATAGGTTTCATCATAGTCGATTCCCTCTTCCTGACTGTAACCTTTTGGCACAAGTTTGGCTTTATTCTTTATGATTTCCCCAGAGTCATCCATCTTGTTTCTGAAGATCTATTTTGTGCCTATGACTTGTAAATCATATGTTATAGGCTCAATCTTGGATACATACGCAACATTCATAGAGAACTGACTCAATTGTCTTCTTGTGGACACTCCTCTTGAAATATCTCCAATTATGTTGTCAGTGCACACATTTTTTGGCACTTTCCATTCTTTATTCGATTCTGTTCTGGGAGAGTTAATTAGCTCTTCACAGTTTTCTCTGTTAGTTGTTTCTTCAGGATCTTCCTCCTTTCCAGCTGAATTTTCTTCTTTAGTAAAATTTTTGGTGTGTTCAGATTTATCAGTAGCCTCAATACATTAATCGAAGGCTATGTGAATAGATTCTTCAACATTCATAGTTCTTTTGTTGTACACACGATAAGCTTTGCTAGTTAGAAAGTATCCTAAGAAGATAGCTTCATCTACCTTGGAATCGAATTTGCCAAATTCTCATTACCATTATTTAGTACAAAGCATTTACTTCCAAAGACTCTTAAATGAGAGGTATTTGGTTTCCTCCCTCTTAGCAGCTCATAAGGAGTTAGCTTCGATATTGATCTTATGATAGTTCTATTCAACACAGAGCAAGTAGTGCTAACTGCATCAGCCCAGAAATACTTAGGCATGTTCCTCTCGTTTAACATTGTTCTAGCAAGCTCTTCAAGAGCTCTATCCTTCCTTTCAACTACTCCATTTTGTTGTGGAGTTATAGGTGCAAAGAAGTTACGTGATATTCTCATTCCAGCTAGATAATCATCAAAATCCTGATTCTGAAATTATCCTCCATGGTCACTTCTGATAGATTTAATCCTGAGGTCCATTTCATTCTGAATGACAACAACAAATCTTTTGAATACTTTAAACGTATCATTCTTTGTAGCAATGAAGTATGCCCATGTATACTGATGAGTCGATATTTTATTGATTTTACTTAGTTTATTGTGCTAGAATTAATCAGGGAATTGTGTTTATTTGTTCGGTATTTTCCCGGTATTTCCTAAATATGCTTAATTTGATCAGAAATTCTAATTTTAATTAATTTGAATTTTCTGAGCTAATTATTTGCATTATTATTTTCAGGAAAAATTTTGGACAAACAATTTGGAGCATTGGGAGGGAGACAAAATAATTCAAGACTCTCCAATTACATATTTTAAATTTAATTATAGTGTAATTTAGTTGTTTAAAGATTTTTGGACAAACTCTTGCATACTTTGGGCCAATTTTGATAAAAAGATGTTGGGCCCAAAAGTGCTTTAGGTTTAGATTTTATTTATTTATTTATTTTCCTTGTGAAAGAAAACAAAAGCATGGTTCTTTTAGGAAGGCAGCCGCCACCCATAGAAAAAAAAGAAGATCATTTTGTTAATGTTAGAAAAATGTAGACGCTGACGGGAATGAAGGGAATAAAAATAATTTCTTTTCTTGGAGATTGAAACGGTGATGATTCATGTTTTTATTTGAAAAAGTGTTTTTTTTTTTTGGATTTTCTTTCTTTGGAAGAAGCAGCACACGGTGCATCCTTTTTCAAATTCTTTAGTGGAGAGCAAGGTGATTCCAATGCATTGAAGGTAGCCGCTGTCACGGCCAGATTTATTATGCTTGAAGGAGTGCAACGTTGATTCATTCGTTCATTAGGAGGCATATGCGTTTTATTATTTTTTATTTTTTTTTTCTATTAAAAAAATCAGTGCTTCATTTATTGGATAATGTCCAATTATTGTTGTTGTCACGTTCGAGGATGAGGCAGCTGTTTCATTCCTTTTGAAGATGCATAGGTGTGCGATGGGCTGGAACGTTTAAAAAGCACACAAGTGATGGCTGGAAGGAGGGCTCACGGTCCCTCCATTTTCTTGATTTACTTGAGGAAAAATTGTGGCACGACTTCCATGTTGAAAAGTGCATGCTGATGCTGGGAGGAACGCCTTGAAGCTGCAGTGATTGAAGAATGGTGATATTCATTGCTTGGGAATTTTAATTGGAAAAAGGTGTTGCAACTTTTCTTGGAAGAATGGGGCCCACGGCCAAGCTGTCATACCCAAGGGCCATGGAGACCATTTTATTTCAATTGAAATTGATGTTGAGTCACGTGAATGGTAGACAAAGTTTGTGTTTTGTTATTTCTCTTGCTTANAATATTTTAATTTATATGTTGCATTGTTTTTCATCTTCTTAAATTAGTGTTTCATGTTAATCGTTTTAGTTATGTCTGGATCTTTATCTATTGCATCGTTCATTTTTAATGTTTCCATGCACTATGTTGTTGTTTATTCTGTTCGGTTTCTTTATTTTCCTGCAATTCCAATTTCCTTACTTTCTCTAGAGATCGTCCAGTCTCAATGTAGAACCATTCGGTCATCTGTAGGATCGTTCGGTCTTCATACTTTGTTCAGTTATTTTAATATTTTGAATTATGTTTGGTTGTATTTAATTTCCATGCTTTAATTTAGTTTAATTGCATTAACAAAACTTTTCAAAACCCCCCCACTTTGTATTTGACCTGGTTCTCGAACCACAGTTTGGTCCTTGAGAAACGACCTAGGAGTCATTCCCTAGCACTATACTGCATTCTTTTATGCAATCAAATTTGTGTGGGTTGCGACAGCCCATCAAATTTTGGCCCCATTGTCGGGGACCAGCGGTTCGATTTTAGGTCTTTGTTGTGTTAGTGTGTGTTCTGTTTTGTCTTGTGTTGTGAGTGTGTCGTTCTGTTTTATGTGTGATGTTATGTGTTGTTGCATTTAGGTAGCTTTAGTTGCATATTTTCATTACATGCTTCTTTCCCCCCTTCTTTCCCATGTCTACCTATTTTGGCTGTGAGTAATTCTCATTCTGCTTGTGTCTATGATTCTCCTCCTGCTTGTTACTCTGATATTGCTTCTCATATATACTCTGCTGATTTCTATGTTGAGAACAGAACGATTCCTCCTCCATCTCATGAGAGTGCTCCTAGGGAGCCGTTTCCAATTGATAAGGAGGATATTCGTTGTGTTTTCAACACTGGACTGATAGATTTGATGCCTAGGTTTCATGGTTTTGCAGGTGAATGCCCATATAGACATTTGGAGGAGTTCTGCACCATATGCTCTTCAATGAAACCTCCAGATGTCTCGGATGAGGACATGTTCTTAAGGGCATTTGAATACTCGTTACATGGAGCGGCAAGGTATTGGTAGTTTTGTCTTCCTCGTGGATCCATCACCAATTGGGAAGATCTGAAACAACTGTTTTTTGAAAGATTTTGCCCTTCACAGCATCAATATCAAGAACCACCATTCCAAAATGCTTGTATGCCTCCCCTTGTCCAGGAACCACAACAGTTGTAGTTTCATGAGCTTGCATAAGCAACTCCTCATCCTTCCATTACTTCTGAGCCTACATTGAAGGAGTTATTGGAGCAGATGACTATTCTGAACATTCAGTTCCAGCAAGTGAACATGGAGTTTCAGCAGGAGACCAGAGCTCCCTTTCAGAGTTTGACTGATCAGATGGGATAGATGGCCACTCAACTCACTGAGGAACAGTCTTATGTTTCAAAGGAATCACCATTTCAGACTGTTCAGCGTTTAGACGATGTTGATGCCATCCACATAGGAGATGAGGAGCAGAGTCATGAGCTTAGTGTTGTGCCACCTACTTTCCCACACTCCTATGTCCCCAGTCTTGCACTTGAGGAGACTGATCAAGAATTTGAGGACCAGGCTGACATGAGTACCACTTTTGAGATAGGTAGACCAGCTTCACCTTCCACCACTCAACCAATTTTCAGGGATGTGGAGGTAGACATACCTATTATTGATTCTGTTGTTGATGATTATGTTGTTGATAGGCATGTTGATGTTGACGATATTGATGAGCATGCTTTTGATTTTCACTCTCTGCATGATGAGAAACAACTTTTGTCATCTTGTCTGAATGTTTATTCTCCATGCACTGAACATGAATCTAATTATGTTGTTGATATTGCTTCTGAATTTGAAAGTGATTCATGTTCTGAGAGTTTATCTGAGGTTCAGCCTCTTACACTGGGATTGGGTGTTATACCTCTGCATATTATTTCTTTGGAACCACATTGCACTAACCATGTTGCAGGAGGTACACATGCATTTGATCAACATACACCCATGGTGGAAGACAAAGGTGCCGACAGTTTGAAGATTAATAGGCACCAGCTGAACCTGCTCATCAACAATCATTGCTTCTTAGATCCAGCTGTGGAGGACATCTCCCTGCTCGATCAAATTTGGAGGATGAAGCAGTTCTTCCTCAAGACTTCCTTGCTGAATCCGGTGGTGGAAGAGATCTCCCTGAAAGTCCAAAATTGGCAACTGCCACCATGATCAGGGGAGTTTTCTTCTTTCCCTTCTTCCCCTTTTCCCCACTTGAATTGCACTTGTCCTTGATCTGTTGACTATTATAATTACTGATCTTATGCTTGTGACACATTGAGGACACTGTGTAGTTTAAGTGTGGTCTATTGGGGGAGAATTCTATTTTCTTTGTCAGTTTTTGTTTTTCTGCGTTTAATTTTTTTGTTTTCTAGGTAGTTTTTGTTGTGTTTTGTTTACAGTTTTGCATGTTTCTCTTGATTTCTGGACTTTGTTTAGGTTGTAGACTTGTCTTTCACTTCATTGATACTCTGATTTGTTGGATTACTTGCTTTTCTTTGCTTGGAAAGATGATTATGATGTTTGAGAGGTTGAATTAATTGTGACAGAAATACCCTGTGTGAGAATTTGAGCCACTTGATATTCTTTCTTGTGTGTGATATGTCTCTTGATTGGTTGCACATATGCCTTGGCTTGACTCTTTTTGATGATTCTTGGTTGATATGCATGTTTGGAAGTGATAAAGGCAATTTTGTTGTTGAGCCTCTCTAGCCAGATGAGCCTACCCTGTTTTGATCCATTGATGACCCCTTTTAAGCCTTTACTTTCCCCATTCTTTGTTTTGAATCTTATACACTAGCCCTAAGTGAAAAACCATGATTACCTTACCCTTAGGGAATTTTGGAGCTTTGGAATTGTTTTGGGAATAAGTGTNGTCTCCCGGGGGATTCAAATGAATTGGCTAGTTGGTTCCTCTTCTTGTTTTGTTTTTATATATATACGTGTGTCTTGTCTCTTGAAGTTGTGTTCTGAAAAGAGAAAAAAGAAAAGAGACAAGATGAAAAAAAAAAAAACAAGAAAAAAAAAACAGAGAAAAATGAAAAAAAAATAAATAAAAAAATTATGTGAATAATGGAGTCAAGAAGAGGATTGAATTAGAGGTTTTGGGTGTGATTTGACGGTGTTTACACTTGTTCCCCATTGCTCCTCTATTTCTTTTGGTTTGTAGCTTCTTATCCATATTTTTTCCTCCCTTGTCCTGGGCCCCATTACATCCATAAAAGACCTTTTGATTTGAACATGCATATGTTTTTGAGTGTTGATTTTAGAGGCTTGCCAAGTCTGTTGTTGCTTGCTTTCTTGAGTACATTGAGTTGAATTTATTTACCCTAGACACTTGAGGGAAACACTGATAGTGTGCATCTGTGAGGATCTGTTACTTTTGATTCTTCTCTTGAGCTGACTGATCATTTTGCCATGCTTAGAACTGCTTGGATGATTTCTGTGAGTATCTTCTTTCATTGATTCTGTGTTGGATACTGTCTACTTCCTTTTCCTTGTCCAGATTTCTTGAGGATTGTAATTCTGTTTGTTTCTTCCATTGTCAGTCTTTGCTTTCTGTGTGTTGAGTCTGTGTCAATTCCCTGATGTCCGTTGAACTGTTCCCTGATTTGCGTCTTGATTTTGCCCAGGAGTGCAAAAGACTAAGTGTGGTCTATTTTGATGAGTCGATATTTTATTGATTTTACTTAGTTTATTGTGCTAGACTTAATCAGGGAATTGTGTTTATTTGTTCGGTATTTTCTCGGTATTTCCTAAATATGCTTAATTTGATCAGAAATTCTAATTTTAATTAATTTGAATTTTCTGAGCTAATTATTTGCATTATTATATTCAGGAAAAATTTTGGACAAACAATTTGGAGCATTGAGAGGGAGACAAAATAATTCAAGACTCTCCAATTACATATTTTAAATTTAATTATAATGTAATTTAGTTGTTTAAAGATTTTTGGACAAACTCTTGCATACTTTGGGCCAATTTTGATAAAAAGATGTTGGGCCCAAAAGTGCTTTAGGTTT
>NW_014544149.1:14786-19465 GCF_000741045.1 Vigna radiata var. radiata | reverse complement strand
TTGTGTTTTGTTATTTCTCTTGCTTAAAATATTTTAATTTATATGTTGCATTGTTTTTCATCTTCTTAAATTAGTGTTTCATGTTAATCGTTTTAATTATGTCTGGATCTTTATCTATTGCATCGTTCATTTTAATGTTTTCATGCACTATGTTGTTGTCTATTCTGTTCGGTTTCTTTATTTTCCTGCAATTCCAATTTTCTTACTTGCTCTAGAGATCGTCCAGTCTCAATGTAGAACCGTTCGGTCATCTGTAGGACCGTTCGGTCTTCATACTTTGTTCAGTTATTTTAATATTTTGAATTATGTTTGGTTGTATTTAATTTCCATGCTTTAATTTAGTTTAATTCGCATTCACAAAATTTTTCAAAACCCCCCCACTTCGTATTTGACCTGGTTCTCGAACCACAGTTTGGTCCTTGAGAAACGACCTAGCAGTCATTCCCTAGCACTATACTGCATTCTTTTATGCAATCAAATTTGTGTGGGTTGCAACAACCCATCATATACCGAGAATAGTCATCAACTATAACTAGTCCATAAGTGTTTCCACCGAGGATTTTTACTCTTGAAGGTCCAAATAAATCCATGTGCAATAGCTGTAGAGGTCTTGAAGTCGACATTTCTCTTTTTCTTTTGAAGGACTGTCTTGTTTGCTTTCCTTTTTGACATGCATCACATTATTTTTCCGAAGTATAGCGAATTTTAGGAAGGCCGCTTACAAAATCCTTTGAGACACATTTATTCAGTTGATTCATGTTGATATGAGCAAGTCTCTTATGCAAAAGCCAAACATTTTCTTCTTTAGTCACCAGGCAGACAAATGAGTTAAATGATGTTTCCTTGAAATCGATTACATAAATGTTGTTGATTATTTTTCCCACCAATAACAACTCTTCTGTTGACCCGTCGCTAATCAGATAATATTTAGGCTCAAAGGTGATCTTTAGACCTTTGTCACACAGCTGATTGATACTGAGTAGATTGTGCTTCAACCCTTCAACAAGAAGAACATTTTTAATTTCATAAGATGAAGGAGTTTTAACCTTACCTATACCGATGATCTTCCCTTTGTTGTTGTCTCCATATGTAATATGACCAGTGGTTTTGTAAGATATATTTGAGAACTTTGTAGGATCTCTCATCATATGTCTTGAGCATCCACTGTCCAAGTACCAAGTAGAACTTTTTGTTTCTTATTTCAGACATGTTTCGGCTACTTTAGACTTTGCCATCATGAATAGATCATCATCATCAATCGTGATCCTTTTGTCAACACTTTGACTCTTTTGTCCATTCTTTTCATTGAGAAATCTCGTGAATTTTCCAGCAAGCAGATGAAATCTTTGTGATCCAGAATCATATTTCTCACCATAAGTTGCCTTGTCTTGCAAGATTCCTGTTTCAAGAGATTCATAAAATCCATTAGTAACAGAATTTGACTTCTTATTGCAAGTGGCAGATATCAAATCAATTTTGAATTCCCATATCCTTTTAGTTTGAGAAACATAAGCCATTCCCAGGTATATAGTCAATTCAAGAAAAACAAAAGTCGACTAGTTTTTCAAATATCTCATGAAAACTAGCTCTGGTGCCAATCTTTGGAAAACAGGTAGGCTTCGTTTCAACACCAAGAGGGGGGGTGAATTAGTGAGGTTTCAAAATTAGAGTCTTTTTAAAATCTTTTTCGCAAAGTATAAACCTTTACAAAGTTTCTTGAATCACAAGGAATGAAAATTTCAAGTGCAACCGAAAATGCTAAGTTGACTACGAAACAGTAAAGTCGACTTAATGTAAAATTGTAGGGATAGAGAATTCAAACGTAGGTTTTTATACTGGTTAGGCCTCAATGCCTACATCCAGTGCCATTCCACAATCCAGAAGCAAATGCACTATAATGGTCAAGGTTTTTACAAGGCTTTTATAGAGACCTCCACGTCAAAAATATAAAACACCTCTCTAACCCTTTAACCAAAATATAGGAAATACACACAATAAAGATCTTCAAAAAGATATCCCCTCTTCTACAATCTTTAACCCACTTTGAACAATCCTCAAAGTGTCCAGACTCCACGATTTAACCTCCTGTAACAACAATAGGAACACAACAACAATCTTTACAAAGATTGATAGAAATCTTGATCAGCAGATGAGCACCACACTATGCAGAGTATGATCAGCCAGTAAGCATAGAAATTTTTCTCCTTCAAAGAACCTCTTCAAAGATATATCACCATGGTCTTCTTGATGAGTTCTTGGAGCTAATTCTAAGAGATCACGATTTGTAAATCACAAATGAGTGTTAGAATTTCCAAAGTCTTCGTGATCAATTGAGGCACATCTATTTATAGTTTTTTATAAATCAAACGCTCCTGAAGTCGACTAAGCTACTAATAGAGTCGACTGTCCTCAGACAGTTATAACAGTTAAGTCAAATAGTAGGAGTCAACAACTAACAAATTGATTTTGCATTTAATACAGTTGACAATCATCAATGCAATAACTAACTTTTTAAATATAGTCGTTACTATTCATAGCCATAACAAAATTTCAAACAAATCAACTAACTAAGTTGGATCCACTGCGCATGTAGTCGACTTAGGCACATCAATACAGCTTGAAAAACTGTTCAATGCAAAATCACACATACCTTTGAAAGTCTGTGCGTAGTCACGAGTTTTAATCGATTTACTTCATAATGAAGTCGACTTAAAACATGCAGTTATGCCACACAATATAAGTTCATAAAAGTGCATGTGGTTTTCTCTTCAAAAACATATGTAATGCAATCACAGATGATGTATCAGTAATAAGCTCATTGAGTATGCATTCATATATCAAAATCAACACAAAACATGTTCAATAAGATGTCAACCAGTAAGTAATAGAACATGTAACACATAACAAAACATGTGTTATTAATAATGTGTTGTCATCATAAAAAATAGAGTGATTAAAGCACTGTGAGATTAAGGTTAGCTAAACCAGTGCTTCCCTTATCAACAATCTCAACATATAATACCTGGTATCTAACCCAACTTCCTCGTGGAAAGACTTCCATCGGTTGTAGTTGGGTATATAAGACAAAATATAGAATTGATGAGACCATAGAGAGATACAAGGCCATGTTGGTTGCTAAAGGGTATACCCAACAAAAGGGAATAGATTTTTTGCATACTTTTTCTCCAGTTGCTAAGCTTACTACTTTCAGGTTACTCATTGCTGTTGTTGCCACAAAGAATTGGTTTTTACACCAGCTTGATGTGGACAATGCTTTCCTACATGGGGACCTAAATGAAGAAGTCTACATGCAACCTCCACCTGGTCTACATATCCATGAAGAAGGTCGGGTTTACAGGCTTACCATGTCTCTATATGGATTGAAACAAGCTAGTAGGCAATGGCTTGAGAAATTGTCTTCCTTCCTTATGTCTGTCAATTATATGCAACCTAAATCTAACACACTCAATCTTTATTAAAAAGACATATACAAATTTCACATCTCTCCTTGCCTATGTAGATGATATTATTTTAGCAGGAAGTTCCATGACAGATTTCAATCAACTATAGGCCCTCTTGCACAACAAATTTCAGATCAAGAACCTAGGAGAACTTAAATACTTCCTAGGCATTTAGGTTGCCAAATCTAAAAAGGGAATTCACGTTTGTTAAAGAAAATATGCCCTAGATATCCTTGAAGAAACAGGGATGTTAGGATGCAAGCCATGTTCTACCACCTTTTTAAAGGATACTAGCTCACTATATAAAGTAGAGAGTTACCTTGACAATCCAAATTCCTATAGAAGGTTAATGGGGAAGTTGCTCTATCTCACCAATACTAGACCTGACTTATGTTGTTTTTATTAATTTGCTAAGTCCATTTATGCAAAAACCACTAATTATCACTATCATGCCGTGAAACACATACTTAGGTACATCAAGTGGAACCCTTCACAAGGACTCTTTTTTGCTGCTGACACACAAATACAAATAAAAGCCTTCAGTGACTCAGACTACTCTACCTGCCCTACCACTAGAAGATCTATTACAGGTTTTTGCATCTTTCTTAGGACTTCTCTCATCATATGGAAGTAAACAAAACCAGAGCACGGTTTCCAAATCTTCAACCGAAGCAGAATACTACGCTTTAGTGTTAAATCCCTAGCAAGTGTATCAGATCGTTATCAAGTAATATAAATGGGTAAGTCCGAGTATCGTTTTCCCAAAGGACTCTTAGGCCTTAACTTTCATGTAACCTAATCGCGTAAGACTTGAGAAAAGAATAAATTTGGTGGTTGTATACAAAGAACAAAAATAAACATGCAATGCAATTGATTCAATTGGTTTTGAGAACTATGGATGAATGATGTTGTTGGGGTTTACAATTTCATCTTATCCACTCTCATATATTTACTCTTCTTATTTAATTCACTTGTTTATCTAATTGCCATGCAAACTTTCTTAATTACGCTTATCCCAATTCCTTGGTGAAAAGAGCCTATTACTAATTACCGGCTTGCTATCCCTAGTCTCCCCTAGTAACTAATAACGCAATGTGTTTTGAAGCAAATGCAATTGATCATCCTATCCCTATCCCTAGGCGATATTCGCATAATCAAGCAATTTCCCACCAGTTCATGACATTACTGTACGTCCCCATATCAATAAAGACAAACATC
>NW_014544149.1:9586-13346 GCF_000741045.1 Vigna radiata var. radiata | reverse complement strand
ATGTTATACACTATGAATGATCAATCCACTAAGCAAAAATGTACTCATGAAAATTAACAAATTATACCAAGCAAGTGTTTCACTCAATCACTCAAGTGTTTAAGGTGACACTCCAACTCTCAATTATTCATAAGTCGCATGAAACAAAATTGTCATTCATCTCAAACAATCAACATCTTTACATGCAAACGCCATCAAAAGGACTTTTCCAAGGCTTGTAATGAGGTTGGGCTAACAAGAAAGCATTGGTTTTTCTAGAATGCAAAATCCTTGAGTCAAGAGAGCTAACAAAATATTCAACATTTAAGCACAACTCTCTCACCAATATCTCTCATTCCCAACTTCTTCCCTTTTCTTTTCTTTTTCATTGAGCTCNTNTTNATGCTTTTCTTCTTTTCTTTTCTTTTTCTCATGAATTTTTCTCTTTTCACAAATATTGAGCTCAATGCCTTTTACTTGCTTTTTTTCAATTTCCCCCCATACAACCCCAAACTTCAACCTTTTCATCGCATAAAATTAAGCTCATCCCAACTCAAGGTAAAGATTTACAAGACAAGGGTTCACATGCTATTTAAGGCTAAGGTTCAATAAGGGTAAAATATTTTCAAGCACTTTGGGTGAAAATTTCGCTAGAGAAGGGTTTTCAAAAATGGCCTTGATCATATGACATTCACATGCAATTCAATCGATTATCAAGATTAAGGCAATATCATCCATGTTTTCCTGTGAACAGTGCATACAACAATAAAACCTCTGGAGCTCAAAATCTCACACACATGCTTCCTCACACAAAATTCATTCATACACCATGCCTAGCATCATGACCACAATCATAAATTCATCACCCATCTATTTCCTGGATATCATCATGCATTACAGCTCAATTCTCATCCATATCAAATAATCATCAAATAGATCCATCATGCAAATTAGTTAGTCAAAAATTTTCAGAGCAAGTAATAAAGCCAAGAGTACACATCCGAAATAAAATTCAAATAATCGTCGGCAATGATTTGGCCAACATTTACCTCCATCTGTCTTATTAAGCAGAAAATGAGACGAACCCTGTGAATCGTGATATCTGAGATATGGGAGCACGGTTGGATGTTGGAATGTGTGAACGCCATCCAGTATCTGGCTAATGGTATCATATCCAACCGTCGAATGTTCACCGGCACACCGCTAGCGTTAGTCTGAAAGTGCCTACCAGGAAGACACACAACCTCCTCAATGTCAGCTATATCATCAAGCACACCAAAATGTGTCGCATACTGGCATCGCTCCCCTGGCCACTCTGTTCCCAAGAAGCTGTTAATGGTATCGGGATCAGAACTGATAGTCTTCCCCCTTACAAAGCTCATATATCGCCCAGCAGCCACTCCTCCTCTAGGCACCGCGTTAGTGTAGAATTCCTTCACCAACTCCACACTGGCAGGTGTCGGGTAAGTCGTCAGTTTCTCCCAATCTCTCCTCAAAATCTCCTCCTCAAATTCAGGAATCAAGTCAGGTAAAAAGGAGGTTTTCCTCTCCATAAATAACCTCCTTTCTTGTACAGTTGCATAGTGTTCCTCATGTTGCTTGGAGAGGAACCTCTGAGAGTCAAATCCTCTCGAGCTTTCTGGCATCTTCCTTTTACCTCCAGTATTTCTTGTTCGANGCGATGCTGAAGCCATTTCTGCAACAANTACAATATGCCAAAAGCCACAGAAATCTATTGTCAGGAGTTAATGCATCAACCAATTATCAGACCCAAAATTTTCAACAAAGAGTACACAGGTTTCCCTTATTCATAATGCAAACAAACCACAAGAACAAACAGACCGCCCGGCGGTACAGAGGCTTACCGCCCGACGGTATGCAACCAGCTCGAATATCGCCCGGCGGCAGAAGCATACCGCCTGGCGGTGAGAGGGTTTTCGAAAAATTTCTCACCAAAACAACCCTAATCTCCACTCAACTACTAATTCCTAACATGCAATTCAATTCCAAACAGTTTAATCGGTCCAAAACATTTCCCAATTCAATAATTCATGCAAAGAATCTCAAAACCCTAAGTTACCTAATGTCTAAACATGCTCAACAAGAATTTCAAAATCAAGAACTTAACAAATGAAATTTCACAACTTACTTGAGTGGAGATATGAATGCTTGCAACAAATCCTTCAATAGATGATGAAAAACTCTAAATACACACTCCCACCAAGAGAAACCCCAAAAATGAGCAAGAACTAAAACCCTTTTGTGAATGGGTGTTGAGAAAGTGTATAGAAATCTCTCTAAAACCCACTAGGAAGAGTAAATCTGGAGCAAAGGAGCAAGGAGACCGCCTGGCGAAACTCAAAGTGGCAAGAAAAAGTGAGGAAGTCTTGGAAATACCCAGCTTTTAAAGAGCTCGGGTTCTTTTGTCCGCCGCCACCGCCCGGCGGCAAAGTGGTACCGCCCAGCGGTGGCTTAAAATTTTCCTTAGCACTTTTCTTTCTTGTCTCTTTGTGATTTCTCCTGGTGACTCCTGATCTTTGCCCTAAATTTTCCAATCACAAGATTTTCCTCACTCTAATGCATGTACACACACAGAATGTAAAAGACAAAATTTGAAAAACAGAAAACAAACACAGAAATTCAAATAATGAACTAGCAATTGAAAAAGTCTCCCCAAACACCCATCAGTAGGTGTCAAACTTATTTGTGCTTAGTATTTCCTTCTTCTTCTTCTTTATGCTAAACCTCTTCAAGAAATTGATCATGCCAAGCACATGTTTCCATCCATCAATCATAGGAGCCTTGATCTCCAATTTCTCAAAGATCTCCTTGAAAAACTTAACCCTATTTTCCTTCCTAGGGTTTTTCCTTTTATGTGGAAAGGATTCTTTACATGACTTTTTTTTCTTTCCTCTCTTTCTCTTTCTCTTAATTTTCTCCTTCCTTGACCTTCTCTTTTTCTTTTTCCTCCCTTTCTTTATTTTCATTTTTTTCTTTTTTTCTCTTTTTTTCTCAACTATGACTTTTCCTTCCTCATCTTTCTTCTCACTCTCACTCAAATTTTTTATTTCTATCTCCTCTATATTTTTCTCAACAACAACTTCTTCTGTTTTTGTTTCCTCTTCCATCATCTCTAGCTCTTCTTCTTATTTCTTTTCCTCATTAAGAACCTTATCATGTGCAAAAATAGTGGCTTGACATTCTTCTTTAGGGTTGACTTCAGTATCAACCTTAATAATGCCCAAAGCTTTCAGGGCATGAGAGTGTTGTTCCTGCAATAAATGTGCTTGTGCTTCTCCCAATGTTTCTTTGCGTATAGGAGATTGTTTTTGTTGTAAACGTTGTTGGGCTTCCCCCAACGTTTCTTTTGGTCCAGAGAATACGTGTTGTCGCAAGAATTGTTGGACTTCCCCCAACGTTTCTTTTGGCACAGAGAATAGTTCCTACCGTAAACGTTCTTTAGCTTCCCCTAACGTTTCTTTTCGCGAAGAGGATTGATGCCCTAAGTGGCTTTGATATATACTTGAAATCATTTTGATGAAATTGAGTGCCTATATAATCAAATTCTTGATCAGACTGCCTTCTGCAAAACTTAAGCACAAAACCCTAGATAACATTTATTAGAACAAAAATAAACATAAAATCAAATCAAGTCAAACTCAATTAATCCACACTACTAGAAAAATAAACCTCGAGTCCCCGGCAACGGCACCAAAAACTTGTTGACAAATTGGCAAGTGTACCAAATCGTACAAGTAATATAAATGGTAAGACCAAGTAT
>NW_014544149.1:3149-8571 GCF_000741045.1 Vigna radiata var. radiata | reverse complement strand
GGTTTAAGTGTGCCGCCCGGTGGTTTGCCACAAATCGCCCTACCGCCCGGCGGCAATCGCCACCGCCGGGCGGTTTCCCTCAGGTCCGCCCAGCGTCAATCGTCATGCCTTCTCCTCATCCTGGACCGCTTGGTGGTTTAAGTGTGTCGTCGGGCGGTGCGTCGACTCTTCAAATCTTCATTTTTCTACTCTTTTCTTGAGTCAACGACCTGTATCTTCAACTCCATTCTCTACTTTTCTCAAATTAGCTACAAAACAATGCAAAACAAGCATAAAATCGCTAAAAACAACCTTTGTCTCTCTCCAGACTCATTTATTGAGTTTTGCTTGATTCTAAGCTCATTCCGAGTAGTAAAGGGTGTAATTTGGTCCAAATTGACATATGAAATAACTGTTTTTCAACCTTCATCAACTCCATCATTGCCTCCATCCGAGACATGTACATGTCTCTCATCTGGAATGGCTCAAGCTGCTCTGCTGGTGCATCTGCAGGCTCATCCTCCTACTGTGTTGCTGCCCTCCTAGGACGTTTGCTATGGACTTCTCTAGCTTGCTCATCCCCTCTACAATACTAACAAAAATAGGAGGCATTAATAGCACTCCTTGGCCTCTCGAAGGGTGGAACTGAAGTGTCCACCCCTGCCTGCTGGCACAAATAGGTAATCAGGGACGAATGTCCCAGTAAAATCCTTTTGCTCACAGTGTTGGCACAACTCATAATCTCACTAGTGATGATCTTCCCCACGTTTACGTCCATCTGCCTCAACATACAGTAGATGACCAAGATCCGATGCAAAGTGATGTCGGAAACATAAGAGCAAGGCTGGATGTTGGCATGTGTAAATGCCTTCCAGTATTTAGCTAGGGGAGTTAAGTCTGCCCTCAGGATGTTCACTGGTGCTCCGTTCGGGTTTCTCTGAAAATGCCTCCCAGGGATGCACATAACCCGCTCAATCTCCTCATAATCCCGAGCCTCCCCCAGTATGGCAGCATACATGCACTGCTCTCCTGGCCACTCAGTCCCCAGAAAAGCGTTGATGGTATCAGGATCATAACTGATCAAGTGTCCACGTACATAGCTCATGTACCTTCCTGCGGACAATCCTCCTCTTGGCAAGGCATTTGCATAAAACTCCTTCACCACCTCAATACTAGCTGGTGCTGGATAGGTCGTCAGTCTCTCCCAACCTCGCCTCTCAATCTCCAGACCAAACTCTGGAGCCAAGTCAGGAATGCACATGGCTTTCCTCTCCATCAGCAGTCACCTTTCCTGGACTATAGCAAAATGTTCCTCATGCTTCCTTGGAAGGAACCTCGAAGAATAAAATCTTCTAGGTCTCTCTGGTTCCTTCCTCTTATTGCACATTGTCTTAACTCTCTTTGAAGTAGACATTCCTGCATAAATCAATTTTATCCAACAAAAATTCACAAAAACATCATTAGAGGTTAGTACATCATCAAATCATATAATTCTCTGAGGAAAAACAGGGCTCTTTATCACTCAAGCATCCAAAAATTTCAATTCTTAGGCAAAACAGTTGCAGACCGCCCAGCGTCAAAGGAGACCGCCCAGGCAGTTTGCCTCAGATCGCGCCACCGCCCAGCGCCAAAAAATACCGCTCAGCGATGGCGGCTAGGGTTTTTCAAAATCCTTGCCTATTTGATCCTAATCTCCACTCTTTTGCTAAAATCATTAATCCAGACCAAAATTATGCAATTCAATCGGTTCAAATAATTCCTATTCTATCAATTCATGCATAGTAATCAAAAGCCCTAATTTATCATGTTCCTAAGCATGTTTTTCAACAAATCCCAAATTAGAAACACCAAACAATGAAATTGCATACTTACTTGATTGAAGATTATGAATGCTTGCAGAAAAGTTACTTATTTGATGATGTATGTCCTCTTCAATGCAAGTTCCTCAACCAAAAACCCCAAACTTTGACAAAGTAATGGTGAAAAATTGAATTTTTGGTGAGTGGGTGAATGAGATAGTGAGGAAATATCTCTAAAATGCTTTTGAAAGTGAAAGAAGGGTGTTAGGGCTTAGGGAGACCGCTCAAGTGAAATGCAAAGAAGAGTTTCAAAGTGTCAAATGTGAAAAACCGCTCAGCTTTTAAGCAAAGCCAAACCCCTCAGCGCCTCAACCGCTCAGCGGCAAAATGCACCGCTCAACGGTCTGTGCTTGATTTCTCTTCTTCCTCTTTTTGCTTTCTTTTGAGTTGTCTTTCCTTCTAGCACTTAAATTCAACCTTCAATTTTCAAATATATAACTTTCCCCTCTCAGATGCAATCACTAACATGTAATGCACTTATCACAGGATTAAAACAAAACAATCAACTAGATTGACTTCCAGGTAGCGCTTGTTTAACGCCACGAGCCTGACCCAAACCTGTTTAGCACTCATCAGTAAGTGCTTCTCCTTCCAACACCCTTCAGTACGTGTACTTTACCTTGTATCCTTCAGTAGATACATAAAAATTTAGCATCCCTCAATAGATGCTACCCAAAAAAAAATTATGTTCAAAAATTCAACAAAGTACAAAATTAAATAACCCTAAAACTACAAATGTTTATACAAAGTGGGATTTAGATAAAATCAATTCATTACATCCCGGTTGGGATCTTCATCAACCCAACTCATTAGTTGCTTTCTATCCATCCTTTTTATAGCTCTTGTGAATGGTTTCTTAATGTCCACTTTTCCATCTTCTCTATTCTTAATAAAAAGCCACTTCTTATCCTTGAATCTCACTTGTGTTCCTATTGGAAGTGGTGAGTATTCAGTGTGGATAGTGCCTCCTTTGTCAACCTCCTCTTCTTCAGGTACCTGCAAAACATTACAACTATTAGAATTGGTACCTGTTATGTTGTCCTTTAGTGCAACTTCTCTTCTTGCCTTCTTATGTCTGTCCCTTTCCTTTATTTTCACTTTCCTTCCTTTGGAGCAATTATACATTAACACAAATTCTTGATCTTTCAAAGTTACTATTCCATCATGGATACGCATTGCCATTCTGGAAGTCCTCATAAAAGGTCTTCCTAAAATTAATGGAATCCTTCCTTCATTCTCCATGTCCATGACTACAAAATCAATCAGGAATTCCAACTCCTTAATACGGACAATTGCATCTTCCACCTTACCAGTTGTTTTCTTAACAGAACCATCTGCAACTGTTATAGTGGTGTTTGCTGGTTTTAACATTAATCCTTTAATTCTCTTCAAATAACTTAAAGGCATTAAATTTATACTAGACCCAGAATCAATCATTGCTCTTCCTATATCCACGTCATTTATCACACAAGGAAGAGTTAACAACCCTAGATCCTTCATCTTAGGTGAATGATGTTCCTTTCTTGGTTGCACAAATACTTCCTATCCTTCCTCTTCTGCCTCAAGGTCTATCACCTCTTCAATGTAATTACTTTTCTTTGTATAAACAGGAATTTGAGGATGACTTTCTTCCATAGGAACTGTAGTCACACGTCTAAATATTTCTCTCATCTTCCTGTTGTGACCATCCCTTCTTTTCTCAACTTCTTCCAATCCCTCTTCTTCTTTCTCTTCTTCACCAAACTCATCATTCTCACTTACCTCTTCTTCATCACTACTAATCTCAATCACTTCTTCCTCTGCTTTCCTTTTTTCCCTTACTTCAACAGCACGACATTCCTCCTTAGGATTAACATCAGTATTAACCCTAGCTTGATTCTTCTCTGCGACTTCGATCCTCTTTGTTAGTTGGCCAAGTTGTGTTTCTAGTGACCTAATAGTAGCTTGATCATTGGTGCGATTTGAATCATAGACTTTCATGAATTCATCAAATCTTCTACTCATATTTTGGACAACCTCTGTTAAATGTGCAACCTGTTGCCACATAGTTAAAGGTTGTTGATGCCTAAAGCTTCCTTGTTGCCTTGATGGGTTATTTTGTTGTTGACCAATACTTGGATGATTCTTCAACCCCTAGCTAGGATTGCCTTTGTTGAAATTCCCTTGTCTAAACTGGTATTGGTTCCCCATATAGTTAGCTTCCTGCTGCATCTCCTCAGGTATAGCACATTGACCATTAATATGGTCTCCACCACAAAGATCACATAACTGTTATGCTTGAGAAACATTACGGAGCTCCTTTGGAAGTTGTGAAAGGATTTTTGTCAATGTATCTAGCTTTTGGGTCAAAAGATGATTTTGAGCTAGCATTGCATCATTTGCAGGTAAGTGCAAGACTCCTCTCTGTTATGTTGGTGCGCCCCTTTCACTATATGCTTCTTGACCATTAGTTGTCATTCTCTCTACCAAGTCATAGGCTTCATCCTCAGTCTTCTGTTTAATGTCACCTTCAGCTGAGGCGTCCAACATCATCTTAGACTGCATATTCAGTCCACCAAGGTAGGCAAGAACAATGGTTGTCTTGTCAAATCCGTGAACTGGTGTTTTCCTGAGTAGTCCTTTGAATCGCTCCCATGCTTGACTTAGAGATTCTTCCATGCCTTGTTTAAATGATGAGATCTCCAGCTTTCCTTGAGTAACTTTAGATTGTGGAAAATATTTGTTGACAAACGTTCTAGCCATAGCTTCCCAAGTTGTAAATGTTCCTTCAGGAAAGGAATTGAGCCACGTCTTAGCATTGCCCTCCAATAAGAAAGGAAACAATCTAAGCCTTACTCTTTCATCTGATACACCTGTCATCTTCACTGTGTTGCATATTTCATTGAACGCTGTCAAATGATCATAGGGATTCTCATTTGACAGGCAATGTAACTGTTTACTCTGCACCAGGTGTATAAGTGTTGGATTCATCACCATGTTGGTCGTCTGATATGTAGGCATGACTATGCTGCTAAAATGAAAAGGGTCAATTGTATCTGATTGGTCTGCAAGAGTGCGTCTTGGAGGAGTTCTCTCAGCCATCTCCTCTGTTCTTATATCTGGTGAAGGTGATAGTAATCTGTCAGGTGAAGGAAACAAATCCCTAGATGGGCGTCTGACTCTCCTTCTCCCTCTTGTCTCGCTTAAGCCTTCAAGAAGAGGTTGCATATTTTTCTTGCTCCTAGTATGTCTCGTCTCTTGTTCCATGCACAAGAACACAAACCCTAGTAGCACTTTTTTATAATTTATAAAATATATATATATATATATATATATATATATATATATATATATATATATATATATATATATACAATCAAGTCAAACTTAATCAAGTTACACTACTAGATAAGTTCAACCACAAGTCCCCGGCAACGGCGCCAAAAACTTGTTAAGTCCCTGGCAAGTGTACCAGATCGTTATCAAGTAATATAAACGGGTAAGTCTGAGTATCGTTTTCCCAAAGGACTCTTAGGCCTTAACTTTCATGTAACCTAATCGCATAAGACTTGAGAAAAGAATAAATTTGGTGGTTGTATGCAAAG
>NW_014544149.1:0-2356 GCF_000741045.1 Vigna radiata var. radiata | reverse complement strand
TATCTAATTCGCACTTGGGCTATATATAAGCCCAAAAAGATAACAGATAGAGAATAGAAAGATTTACAGAATCTAGCTAAAAAAACAGACAACCGCCCAAGCGCCTAATTTGATCGCTCAGCGGTTAGCCTCTAGTCGCTCTGACCGCTCAGCGGTTAGTTTTGCTGCTGAGCGGTTTCCCTCTAATCGCTCTGAGCGCTCATCGAACCATTCTGGCGCTCAGCGGCTTACTTGACCCTTCTTTTCATCATTTTTCTCCTTCTTTCATGGGTCTAAGTCCACCATACTTCACTTCCATCTTTAATTCATCTAAAAACCCTGCAAAACAATGCAAAACAAGCATAATATCGCCAAAACCAACTTTTGACTCTCAAGAGACTCAACTAAGTTTTTTACTTGATTTAAAGCTCATTCTAAGCCACAAAGGGTGTGTTTTACTATCAAATTTAAGTATGAAAATAATGGTTTTTAGACCTTTATCATTTAGCTGTTGTCGTTTGCGAAATATAGTGGATCCATTATCTTTTTCAAGATCTTCACATTCAAGACACCGCCACTCCTGCTCTTTCTTGCGACAACAAATCTGCAAGGCACATAACCGAACTTGATTGCCATGTGGTTCGAGAAGATTCAAGCCGAACTCTTGTATCTTCTTCCCATTCGTTCAGAAGAACAGTTAGCTGATGCTTTTACTAAGTTCCCTCATCGGGTTAGGTTCCGATCTATCATCCCCAAGCTCGGATTAGTGAGTATACAACATTTAGCTTGAGCGGGGGCTATTGAGTTGGTTAGAATCGGTTAATCTGTTAAGATTACTGCACCAACAGTAACCAATCTGTATTTTAACAGATTTCTACTCTGTTAGGGTTCCTATTATCTTTCCCCCTTTCTATCGTGTGAACTCTATAAATAGGGTTTCCCCTTTTTCCCTTTCCCATTGATTGTAACAACACACTGAAAATACTGCAGAGTAAAGAAACGATCTTGTTTTTCTAACCTGCATTTGTGCGTTCTTCTCCCACGTGCATCCGCTCCATGTGCGTCCGCTTCTTCTCTGCGACGATGGATGCTCCCAGAAGCTCTTTTCTCTTTTCGTATTATGCTTCTCTCTCTTTGTACCATTCTTAAAAAGTGATCACAAACCATTTATACATTCAATAAATTCTCTGAGTTATCTAAATAAATAAATATGATTTTGTCTTGAATAAGACTAATTAACAACATGTCTATAAAAAGAAGGCTTATTAGCCTATTATGTCCCTAGTTTTGTTGAATAATGTCAATTCAGTCCCTCCTTTTAAAAGTGCTTGAAATTTGTCCTAACTTATTAAATTTTGCGTCAAAATCGTCCCTTCCATTAAATAGAAACAAACAGAGTTAATGGGTTGATGATTTAGCAGCAGTTAGTGGTAACGTGTCATTATTTAGTTCTGTGTGTGCTCATGACGTGTTATTTAATTACAGATTGAGGTGGATATTAAAGATACGGTTCTTTTAATTGGGGAAAAATTGATTTAGGGCATTTTGATTTGTGTGAGATTTGGGCATTTTCATTTGTGCCAGAGAAGAGAGAATCATTATCGCACTTCACCTAGATTACGAACATAGAGATCTTATAGAGATCGTTGTAGGGTGGATTTGGACACGCATTTCCAGAGATCGTGTTGGTGGGTATTTCAAAAAGCGCCACTTGAAGGTGTGTTTATGGTAGCTTTCATTTTCTGTTTGGTTTCTTTCGTTATGTTTCCCCATAAGTTTTGATTTCTGTATGGTTTGTCTGTTTATTGTCCCCCACTATTTTTGCTTTTGCTTTGTTTGTCTTTTGACAATGTGGTTGTGGTCCCCCTTGATGGTGTGTGAAATGATTTGTTTATTCTCCTAATTGTGCTTTTGCTTTATATAACTTGTTTATGGTTTGTTAAGTGGTGTGTTTATGGTTCCCCATAATAGTATTTTGGTTTTTGGGCATATAACATTTAGGTTAAGCATAGATTAAATATGAACAATTTTTTTATTAGTTTAGATGGTCAACTCAGACATTGAAGTCGTGTTTCATCGTGGGGGTAAATATGAAATTGTCAACACCCAATTTCGTCCGGGTGATTGAATAATAGGACTTAATTTTTGTTTTTGTCTTATTTTATTTTCATTTTTTTTATTTTTTATTTTTCATTTTATTTGCATTTTAATTTATAGTTTTTATTTTACTTTCTATTATTCTCTTTTATGTTAATTTCTTTTTGTTGTTTTTTTTTTATTTTTATTTTACTTTACTTTTTCCATTATGATTTTCCTTTTTCCTTTTTGATTTTATTTTTATTGATTATTTTAGTTTTGATTTTATATAAGAAAAAAA